>NW_028252101.1:600000-885708 GCF_964263255.1 Lissotriton vulgaris
AATATGAGTTATACAAAAATCAGTTCAGGAAGGGGAAACTGTGAGAGGTAAAACAATCATGCAACTTATAAGCTGGTCTCTGCGCATTGAACTCAGATGGGACCGCTCTCCGAAGCGCGCCAAAAGCCAACAGAAAATAAGACGGGTCATATGTTTTTCCATTTAGCGCTTTGAGGTAAAATTAACTGCATATAAGAAATAAGGACAAATACATATCTCATAGAAATTGTAAATATCAAAATGTATGGGGACATAACATAACTCAAGAACACCTTTCATTGATTTATTTATTTTTTTAAATATATGAATCTATGATTCTGAGCAAATCATTTAATCTCCCCGTGCCTAACAAAAATGAATGTGTCAGTCTGTAACGTAACTGGTGCTCATGTAAAGCGCTTTGATACCTTCGGGTCTCGTTTGCGCTATATAAAACTGACCCCAAAAAAATATGGAGCAAGTGATGAGTCTGGGTCAAAAAGATCACAAAGGTTTGTGTATCAACTTCCCAAATCCTAACAGTAAATGTCTGAAACGGAAAACAAGTTATAATAGTGTCATTTTCTGAATGTCTGCATTGGAAGAAGAGATATAGCCGGGGCAAGACTACTATGAATTTGAAGAAAGACCTCCTCTTAAAAATAACAAATCTTGGATTGGGTTTTTTCCACGTTAAGATCAAGAGAGACGGCGGATGTGGCAGACATCATGCAGAATTGAAGTGGCAAAACGCAACCTGCCTGGCCGTGAAAATTGATTACCAAACAATAAAATAGCCAGAGGTACCACATATCTGTATCAGAAACTCAAATTGTGCATCAACTTCTGCCTCCTTTTATAACGATAATAGCAAACTTCACAAGTAAAAATAAAATATATGAAAAAATAAAGCATGAACATCGACTTCTATGGAACAACCTATGTCTAAAAGGCAAGCGTAGGCCCAAGGCGTAAACCGCAGTTTTGTGAGCTTCATAAAAGGATGTTATGTGATTATTTATAAGTACTTATTTCGAATTGCAGCTCACGTGAATCACATGGCTATAATACTAATTAAAAAATCTTCACTGTTCAAATTTCTCATAACTAAACAGTACTGGCCCTACCCCTATATGGCTCACCCTTTTCATTCTCCTCTTCCCCTCCTGCCCATTCCACTTTGGTATGTACGCCTACCTTTTTTCCTATCGCCTTTTCCCTTCTTGTGAGAGGTTCACCATGATTAACCCCTGATCACCCATCCCTGCTCTGTTCAATATCCCACAACATATCCTCACCAAACCCACCTCTTCCGTACCCTAACCCCCTTTCTGCTTACTTTTCTGTATTACTTTGGATGTTTCACCATGGGGCGCCCGCGAGTGACTGGTGAAGAATGTGAGAAAGTGCCATCTTTCTTGCATGGCATGCCCCCACTTTTTGCTGAATTGTTGATGTGCTTTGACTGAGTGTGCCCTGGGCTCCTGACAATCAGGTGCCCAGGGCCTGTGTTCCTTCCCTAAAACTGTGTTGAACCTAAACCCAATTGGCATCTCTGGCCACATGTCAGCCTCTGGTAAATGGTACCCTAGGTACCCAGGACATTGTGACCAGAGAAGACACCTAAGGGCTGCAGCACTTATTGTTCCACCCTTAGGGGCTCTGTACCCTGACACTCACACACTGCCTTTGTAGGCTGAGTGTCCTGGTGCACAGCTAAACAAAGAGTCGAAATGGCACACATCCCTGTGTGCCATGCCCACAAACACACTGCCCTGGCATACATCAGTCACCCCTCTAGCTGGATGCACTATGCCAGTGGTGAGGGCACAGGTGCATGAGACCTGTGCCCCTACAGTACCCAGGGCCATTCCTGGGCACTGTAAGTGCAGTGATGCCATTAAGAGTATATGGTGCTGGGAGGTTGTCATTACGAACTCCACAGCACCATGAGGGCTACACTGAAGACTGGGAAGTTTAATATCAAACTTCTCAGCTCATTAAACCCACACTGATGCCAGTGTGGGATTTAATGTAAAATGCACTACAGAGGGCATATTAGAGATGCCCCTGAAACCTAACCTACAATCCACGTCTGGTCTGAGAGGCTGCCTAGGCTGCCACACATCAGACATGTTGCTGGTCCCCTGGGTAGAGAGCCCTCCGCTCTCCTGGGCCTGCAACAATGCACATCTTGGGGCGAGGTGCTAGGTCTCCTCCCCCAGGGGAAGCTTCAAAGGCATGCCGCCTTTGTGAGCTTCTCGAGACCACTTGCTGTACTGAGCAACTGGCCCCCACCGGTTCTGACGCCCACTCTGGCGGGAAGACAGGCGGGAAACCCTAAGTGAGGAAAGGGGGTGTGCCAGCCTCGGCCAACCCCACCACTCAGGTGGGGGGGACGAGGTGAAGCACGACACCGGGCTCCGGCCATCTTGAGGATGGGGAGCCCTGCCCAATCAGAGACAGGCTCCTGCCCCCCTCCCACAGGAGAGGAGCAGGATAGGGGGTGAACACACCCCAGGACAGGGACCTATTGGTCCCTGCCCTTACCCTGCCTGTAACGCCCCTGAATTTAGTATTTAGGGGCACCCCGAACCTTCCTTCCTCAGATCCCGATTTCGAAACAAGAAGAAGGACGACCTGCCGTGCAGCGCTAACAAAACGACGACAACAACTGACTTGGCCCCAGCCCTACTGGCCTGTTGATCCTTAAACCTGCTCCTGCTAAATCCCAGCATCTCCTGCGGACAACAACCTTGAAAACCCCGGAGGACCTGCCTGCCTTGCTGGGACTCCCATGAGCAGTGGTTCTGCTCAAACCAGCAACAGACCTGGTGCCAGCCAGGAACCGCGAATCCAGCACACTCTGCACCCGCCGAGCCCGGCCTGTGCCTGAGTGGACAAAGACCCTGAGGAAGTCCCCCCGGCGATTGTGACCTGAAATCCAGTGCCCAAGGACCCTCCTCGATGACCCAGACGATGCCTGCAGCCTCACAACCAGGTTCCCCCCCAACCACCACCAGCAGAGGGTAAGATTTCCCAACGTCAAAAGACACCCCTGCACCTGGCGCCCCATGGCCTCCAGTGCCCAACTCCGGGGTGTCTATCTATCCTCCAAGATCCCAACTTACCCCTCGAAGTGTTGGTCGCTCCTAAAGAATCTCCATCCCGAGCCTGCAGCCTTTGTTCATCTTCCAAGTTCTCCATTGAATAACATTGAGCGCCCGATGGCTCAAAAGCACCCTGCACCCAGCCGCCCGAGTGTCCCTGGCAGTGCAACCTTGGTCCTAACCGACTTCCCCATTTGCCCTGAGCATGTGACCAGGAGCCAAGCTCCCACCACCGCGTGGCCTGCTAGCCAGCAGCCACCAACCGAAGGCCCCCTGCCGCCCATAGGCTATCAATGGACCTAACTCTCTCTGCACCCAGCTGCCCCTGTGCCGCTGAGGGTGTACCAACAGTACCTACCTGACCCTGGGAGAACCCTGAGTCTATGCCCAGAACCTTAACTCTGCCAGTTGAGTACTTACCCAAAAGCCGATAACTAACTTTTCTTCCAAAGGGTAACATTGACTGATTTCACTTGGAAATTCTTCTAAGTGTAGAGTTTTGAAACTTTAAAATATTAATCTGAAATCAGCCGAACAACGAATTCGGATTTACTCACCTATTATCAGGAGAGAACCCAGTGCTGCATCTGTTAGCCCAGCACTGACCCTGAAAGGTAATTTTACCCGTACTTACCATAACTTGAATTTCCTTCCATAGGAACCCATTGTCAGCTTTTCACCAGAAAAGTTTCTAAGTGTTGATTTTCAAAAACTACAAATATTCCTTAAAAATCGCCTGTATGACTTAAACACATTCTTTCAATTGTTTACAGGAGATACACCAGTGCTGGATCCAGGATCCAACACTGAGTAAGAAAAAGTAAAGGGAGCATTCCTTACCTGCTAAGTGAATTTCCTCCCGTAGGATAACATTGGTGATTTCATGGCAAAAAGTTTTCAAGTGCCAACTTTTAAAATACAATAATATTCCTTAAAAATCACTATTGTAATCAAAACGCTTTTACTTAACTGTTTACAGGAGATGTTCCAGGACTGAATCTAGGATCCAGTCCTGTGGTTAGAAAAGTAATCCATAAAGTAACTAATTACATTTATCTAGACATTCCCATTGAGCTCAATGTTGCATTGTGTTTGAAATTGTGTTGCCTATTGCTACATCTGTAACTATTATAATCAAAAAGTCTATTGCCTATTTGAAAAGTATTTAACTAAAGTAACTCATTCTGAGAAAGTATATTTTGATACCTTGTGGTTCTAAAATAAAACAACTATATATTTTGATACAAAACAATTGGCCTAAAGTTCAGTTCTTGTGTGTGTGAGACCGTTTGCTGACTGAGTGTACAACAAAATGCTTTACACTGTCCTCTGATACTGTCTTACTGCTCGACCAAGCTACCACTTTAGAGAGTAAGGTTATATCTAACTTTAGCCTCTGCCAAACCTCTGGGGACTATGGACTCAGTACACACTGTACCTTACTTTGGTACAGTATATACAGAGCCATTTTCTTACAAAGAAGGCCTCCCCTGCATTGTTGCGGCGCCGCTGTGCCCTCGTGGGCTGTCCTACCCTATGCACTCACCCCAAGTGTCTCTGATGGTTGCCTTGTCGATTCAGTAACATTCCTATGACTTGCACCTGCAAAGACCATGCCAGTGCAAACCCCTGCAGCAGCAACCATGCAGTTCCTTCCAGCATGCAGGGCCCCCACACAATACCAGCAAGGGCCTACACTACAAGTCAATCTAAGCGACTTCTTAGTTGGAAAATCCATCACTGCAGGGCCTCCGGGAAATGTTTGGGTTGGCCTTACCTTAGATATGGATGCGTTTGTGCCTCGGTCGGCCTTCCGCTCACACCGTATCCCCACATGTGCAGCCTCCTCCAGTCTTTGCAGGCGGCTGCCGGTAATGGTCACTACAGACAGACTCATCCTGATCCAGGCACCGGCCTCACTGCTTCTCTGGCTCCAGCGGGGCTGCAGCTCGGCCTTGCAGCCCCCAGCAGCAGAAGTTTAATACCGCTCAGAGGGGGCAGAGTTGGACCAGTCCGCAACATGGTCCCATCACCTCACCAGTGCAGCCTCATGGAGACCGAACTGCGCATCTGCTGCCCGCGGCGCACACACGCTCGCCTAACGGTCTCCTCCTTTCTCCACGTATGTCTTGTGTACAAACTGCGTATTTACAGGAAGGAAGTGAGGCTCTGTCCCTAAAAATAAGTGAACTACCGGAGTCATCCCGCGACACACCCACCATTTGCAGGCGACACAGTACTGTGTCGAGACACACAGTGTGGAAAGCTCTGCCCTAGCAGGTCTCTGTTTTATCATTGTATTAGCTCAAACACGCGTATACCAGAAAGTGAGCACCAAAGGCCTACACTGGGAAGTTTCTACATCATAATTTAGAACATATGTTGAATCCCAACAAATGAGGGGACTGTCAATGGCCCATTTAAATCTGATAGCAAATGTAAAAAACATCTGTAGAACAACTATATAATTAAAGACTCTGGGTACTTTCATGGACCCTTTTTTATGCATACATTGGGTAAAGAACCAGGAAGAGTCTGCAAAGGCACTCTCCAACATTAAAGAGAAGCTGGGAAATGTGGTTATTGCGCTTCTCGCCCATGTCTTTAAGAAGGACGAGGAAGAATTATCCATGGGGCACTATCCCAGACCCCTTACTCAGAATACAGACACATTTGGGAAAAAGAGAAGATGACTATCAAGTACTCAGCCCTCCATTCCTTGATGACCTGCAGCAGTCATTCAAGATGGATATGGAGAACAGTGTAGGCTCACGTGGGGACATGTCTTTACTCTATTGAACCCTTCACTAAATAAATAAAAAGAAGAACCTACCAGCAAAGTCACTTAAATTTTATATTTTTACTGCTGGATATTTCTCTGTGGAGATTTTATCTTTGCGCTATTACTCATCTTGAAAAATATCCCCACGCTACAAATTGGCTGTAGTAGGTTCTTAAACTCTGCTGCCCATGAACCAGATGGCAAAACTACATGGACAAACTAGTTTACTTAACTTGCTAGTTCTACAATTGTTTGCCTTGTGATTGGTCTACGACAGGTTTATCCCTTGTTGTGATAATTAATTTTTCTGATGAGTGAAGTATAAAGGTCTAATAAATACTCAGTAGCACTTGTGTTTAATCCAAGGCCTAACCAGGGTGTTGTGGACCGTGGACTCACATAAATTGTCTGCTCCGGTGTGCAGGTCACACTATCAGAACCTAAACTGTTAGCATTAGATTTAGTTAAGCTTTCACAGAGAACACATGCCTGTCCAACAATCATTCCCAATACGTTTTTAAGCACTATATGGCCAATAAAACCATGTCCCACAATCACCTACCCATATGGGTAGAAATGGAGGATCCTCTGCGTCTTCTAGGAGAAAGAAAAATTGCTCATTAGATTCATTCAAGAAATCTGGCCTTGTGACCCTAGGTGGACTGCTGCGGAAAACAAATTAAACTACCCGCCTATCGTGTTAAGCTACACCAACAACCACTGGTGTTCTCATTGCCTCGGGCTAGCGTCCTGCATTGTGGGGCACCAAGTCCCATTCATTCGGAGGAAAGCTGAATTTCTTTTGAATTGTACAATGGTAGGAACTAGACTAAGGACTTATTGTGGCGTTTACCGGCTGCAGCCTCTTCAACTTTCCTACTTGGACAGCGTCATTGCATAGCATATAGTCTACCAATGGAGACAAATGGACGGTGCCCTATTGACCTCTGTATTTGAGATCACAACAAGTGCCTGCTGAAAGACATAGGCTGTCTTGATATTGGTTGAGCGAGCCATGGAACACTCAGGGGCTACACAGACCTTTCCCCTCAGCACAGATTTCGGGTTCTCTGCCATTGTGGGAGCACCTCAGGAATGCTTGGTTGGCTGAAAGGGGACCCAGCCAAAGTAGATTTGGAGACACCATTGAAAATTTTCCTGTGCCGCTCCCCTTTCCCCCATGTGAGAGATGGAGGTCAGGTTTGCTACGCTGACTGTGGTGGACCCTTCTAGGCAATCCTGTCTACACACATAACCCTCTGGAGGCAGCTACTTAGAATCTGCTCATCTCAACATCATCTAGACCACAACCCAGAGTCTCAGTCATCAGCAATGTTAGATGTAAAAATGGCCACTGATCACAGCTTTCACTATTATAGTTCTAATTTTGCCCTAGCAATACAATCAAATACAATTTAATAAAATATAGGGCCATATGCATGATTACACATTTTAAGACAGACACAGAATGGGGAAAACCCTTTGATGCATCTGGCCCATAGATTCATAATAATAATTAGCTGGCATGGAAGTACTGAGATGTGTGATGCACTGAACTCCAATCTGGTTTGCTTTAGTCCCAGCTACTTGTACTGAAGATAGGTGTTGGCTCTCCAGGGATGGGTATTTTGGAAACGGCATTTACAACAGGGGCGGAACAACACATTCCGTTACCACGCTTGCCTTTACCACACATATTTGCGGTAAAGGCAGTCAGTGCTCTAAATTCAGAGTGGATGGGCAGGGAGACTGGAAGGACAGAAAGGATCGGGAAAGGGCTGGGGGTTGGATTTAAAGCTCAGGGCGGGGGGCTGATGTGCTTTTAGGGCTGGGGCCGTGGTTGTTTTTAGAGCAAAGGGCCAGGGTAGTTTTAATGGCTGGGGGAACGGGGTAGTCTTTAGGTCTGGGGGGTCAGGGAGGGCAGTTTTTAGGGCTGGAGGTTAGTTTTAGGACTCACAGTGGGGGGCTGAGGTCAAGATAGTTTTTAGAGATGGGGCGGGGTCATTTGCATGGCTGGGGGCCATGTTTAAGGGCTTAGGGTGGGGGTTGTGGTGTAATGTTTATCACGCATATGCCTTTACAACAAAATTTGTTGTAAAGGCATGCGTGGTAAAGGTAATGGTATAGACGCGGGCGTAATAAAGACCGCGTTGTTAAGGCACACAATCTAATTACACAATCTGGGTATTTCAACATAGCAAAATGGTAAACTATATGTCAGGACGCCTGCTTCCAACAAAAATATTTTTTTCCCGATGTAACTTGTCGCGTTTTCCAAACGCAACAGGTGAACGTCAACTCGTGTGAGTGCCATGCTACTGTCTGAAACATTTAATGTGGATGAGAGGCATGTGATTCTTTGCACCTTAATCTGTAGAACTTTTGTCAACGCATCCACATACAATAGCAAAATCACATGCATTTCTCTTGCATATGAATGTGTCTGAGAATAGAAAGAAGTGAGAATGCTGCCAAGTGTTAACTTTCAATTGATAATGTTGTAAGAAGTTAGATGAAGATTCTGTGATTTGGTATTGTGGGGCCCTCAAAGCCTAAGAGAATGGATTGCTTGGAATCTCCTCTTTCCTCATACCCTTTTGAGGCTCCTTTCCGTTCTCAGCTTTCATCGTCCCACAGAAGCAGATGAACTTACCGAAGTGCAGAGACCGAGGACTTGGGCAGCTTCAGTTCAGGGTCTTCTAATCCACTCTGCTGCAGAGAAGCCTCAATTCCAGCCTGCAGCATCTCCTCTTCCATTAGCGAGTTTTCCAGCACAGTCAAAGGAACATCTCCATGCCAGACAGGAGGAAGCCATGGAGGGAATGGGTGCACAGAAGTATGTGAGTGATCCCCAACATGGAACAGAGGCTGCTGCATCCAGCTGCCAGCTGCACCAGGCCCACTGCTAGGAGGATCCTGCACCCCGCTGCTGCCTTGCAAGAATTGGGACGGCAGACCCTGAGATGAGCAGTGTGATATCTGAGGCCCAGACAACCTGAAGGGTGAAGGAAGAGAGACAAATTAAGTACAGTAAGGAGGAAAAAAACTAGAGCAGAAACAAAATAATTGCAAGAGACAGAAGTTAAGCCTCCCCATGCACCTTGTTATCTCTTACCGCTCCCTTCTCATCCTCTACAAACATGTTCATCTTATGTATTTCAATCTCCCTCATTCCTTTCCATTTCCTTCCTTCTGTTCTGCCTCCTTACTTTCTTGCTCTTTGTGTTTCGTTGCACATCCATCTTTCTCCTATACCTTTTGCATCCTCCTCCCTTCATTTTGTTTCCATCCTCTACATGTCCTTTCTATGCATTTTCTATTAATTTTCTTACCTTTTCTGCACCCTTCCTTCACCATCTCTCTCAAAAAATGTTTCTCTTGTTGCATCCCTATTTTATTATTTGTCCTTGTATGTGCCCTAGCCTGTTCCATTTCATTCCGCCTTCTTCCTACCATCCCGCTCCTACATCTCCTCCCTTTTCCCTTTGCATTTCAACATTTTCCTCTCCATCTTCCTCTCTTACTCGATCTCCGCTCTCTACTGTAACATCCATTTGCATTTCTCTCTCGCTGTTTCCCCCACACATCTTCCCTCTGCTCCTACCAATTTTGCATCTCCTCTCCCTCTCTCTACTTTACCTCTCTATCTCTTCCCCTCCTTTGTATATAACATTGCCTACTTTCTGTTCAATTCCCTCCTACACCATTCCAACCCATTTTCTTCTTAACTTCTTTCCTTGAATCTCCTCCATCTTTCCCTCTGCTCTGTCCATTTCTAGCCCACTCCTCCCCAATTCTGCCCTATACATTCTCACTGTTCTTCCTTGTGTTCCTCGCAAACTTGGCCCTTGCGTTTCTTCCTTCTTCTCCTGCCTTTGGATTTCTTCCTCTTTGATCTTATGACTTGGCAATATCTTTTCTCCATCTATCAACCCTCCTGAACCTGTTATACTTTAATCCAAATACCTCTTTCTTGAATTAACGTCTTCGTTTCGCCTCTCAAGTTCCTTTGCATACTTCTTGCTCATTCCTTCTCACATTAAATTAAGGCAAGCTCATAAGAGATGCTAATTCTACTAGGTTGGCACTCAATTTCCTCTTCAGTGTTTGGTTTGGTTCTTTACGAAGTGCTGTGAGCCTGGTCATGGCATTTGTTGTCCTTTACATTACATACTAACCTGCTCTTCCCTACATATTTAACTCACTGTCCTAAACTTTTCTCACCCCATCTGTTTTTGTTCTCCCAATTTTGTCTCTTTCCTAGTCACATTGCAGGCCTCCGCGCCCCACCGGTTGCAGTCTCCCCCACCTTACTCAGAAAAATATATTATGTGTTAAAAGGGAAAGCTGCAAACACTAAATTATTAACCAAAACAAATAAAATGGAACACAACGAACTCAATAACTGGCAGCCCTGTTAATGTAAAGCCAAGAGACGGAAGAGAAGAGGAAACAGTGAACCAACAGAAGAAATACTGGAACTCCTCCAATGGGCTGATTTGGATATGGTGCGACGGGAGGTATCGTACTGTACCTGGCAGCTGGTATGAAGACCTGATTAAAATGTAAATCAATTGAGACCTCTACAGTGTCAGCCTACCAACTATAGCAAAGAAGAACTGCAAGGGGTTCTGGGAGCTGTATCTAGTTTTTCTCTGTGTAGCCGTAAAATTGCCTGACTTTTCCACAAAAATCAGCACAACGTATAAGAAACGACAGCGCGTGTGCACTATAACACTTAACAAGCTTTATACGTAGTAAGCCCTCCTCATGTACTTTAACAGCATTCAATCTAAAGCTGAGGCTTTTGGGACAAATAAAGTAACAATCAAAACAGCGCATTAAAAAATGTTTTAAACTAGAATTCCTTTAAAAAGGGTCACAAGCCCTCTCTGTAAAGCTTATAGGTTTGTACAGCAATTGAATTCTTGGGCTTCTAAGTGAAACGGGCAGCGGATAACTCCACTACATCTCAGAGCTCAAATGGATCCTGTTAGTAGATTACAAATTATTTTTATGTTTCAAACGTTTCCTTTGATAACACATTTATTCAGAAATTACTTTTTGCCTGATACCCGATGCACTTATCCTTGGTGTGCCCTGGTTCCCTGCCAATCAGGTACCCAAGGCCTGTGTTCCTTCCCTAAAAACTGTACTAAAGCCTAAACCCAATTGGCATCTCTGGCCACATGTCAGCCCCTAGTAAATGGTACCCTAGGTACCCAGGGCATTGTGACCAGAGAAGACCCCTAAGGGCTGCAGCACTTATTGTGCCACCCTTAGGGGCCCTGTACCCTGACGCACACACACTGCCTTTGCAGGCTGAGTGTCCTGGTGCAGAACTAAACAAAGAGTCGACAAGGCACACATCCCTGTGTGCCATGCCCACAAACCTACTGCCCTGGCATACATCAGCCACCCCTCTAGCTGGGTGCCCTATGCCAGTGGCGTGGGCACAGGTGCATGAGCCCTGTGTCCCTACAGTATCCAGGGCCAATCCTAAACACTGTAAGTGCAGTGATGCCATTAAGAGTATATGGTGCTGGGAGGTTGTCATTACGAACTCCACAGCACAATAATGGCTACACTGAAGGATGACAAGTTTGATATCAAACTTCTCAGCACATTAAACCCACACTGATGCCAGTGTGGGATTTAATGTAAAATGCACTACAGAGGGCATCTTAGAGATGCCCCCTGAAACCTAAAACTACAATCCACGTCTTGTCTGAGAGGCTGCCTAGGCTGCCACACAGCAGACATGTTGCTGGACCCCTGGGTGGAGAGCTCTCCTGGCCCTGCAACAATGCACATCCTGGGACAAGGTGCCAAGCCTCCTCCCCCAAGATGGGCAGGGGAAGCTTCAAAGGCATTCCGCCTCTGTGAGATCCTCCAGACCACTTGCTGTACTGAGCAACTGGCCCCCACCAGTTCTGACCCCCACTCTGGCGAGAAGACTTGCAGGAAATCCTATGTCAGAAAGGGGGGTGTGCCAGCCTGTGCCAACCCCACCCCTCAGGTGGGAGAGGCGAGGTGAAGCATGAACCCGGGCCCCAGCCATCTTGAAGATGGGGAGTCCTGCCCAATCACAGCTAGGCTCCTGCCCCCCTTCCACAGGAGACGAGCAGGCTAGGGGGTGTACCCACCCCAGGACAGGGACCCATTGGTCCCTGCCCTTTCCCTACCTGTAACGCCCCTAAATTCAGTATTTAGGGGAACCCTGAACCTTTTTCTACAGATCCAGATAACAAAACAAGAAAGAAGATCAAGGAACATGAAGACCTTTCGTGCAGCTGCTAAAAAGAGGAAGACACCAACTGATTTGGCTCCATATCTATCGGCCTGTCAACCCTCGAACCTGCTCCTGTTAAACCCCGGCATCTCCAGTGGTCAGCAACCTCAAAAACGCTGGAGGACCTGACTGCCTTGTGACTCCGACTACCTGGGTCTCCCACGAGCAGTGGTACTGCTCAAAGCAAGTAACAAGCCCTGGCATCAGCCCGGAACCGCGAACCCTGCACACGCCAAGTCTGGCCTGTGCTGGAGTGAATCAAGACCCTGAGGACGTCCCCCCGGCGATTCTGAATTGGAATCTAGTGCCCAAGAACCCTCCTCGATGACCCCGACGACGCCTGCAGCTTCTGGACAAAGGACCCCTCCGACTGCGACCAGCAGGGGGTAAGATTTCCTGACCTCAAAAGACACCCCTGCACCCGGCGCCCCACAGCCCCCTGTGCCCAACTCCTGGGTGCCTACCTATCCTCCAAGATCCCAACTTAACCCTCAAAGTGTTGGTTGCTCCAGAGGATCCTCTGTCCCCGAGTCTGCAGCCTTTTTTTCCTTTTCAAGATCGTCGTGGAATAACATTGAGCGCCCGATGGCTCAAAAGCACCCTGCACCCAGCCGCCCGAGTGCCCCTGGCAGTGCAACCTGTACCCTATCCTACTTCCCCATTTGCCCAGAGCAAGTGACCAGAAGCCCAGCTCCCACAGCCGCGTGGCCTGCTAGCCAGCAGCCATCAACCGAAGGCCCCCTGCCCCTCATTGGATAACATTGGGCCTAACTACCTCTGCACCCGGCCACCGCTGTGCCGCTGAGGGTGTACCAACTGTACCTACCTGAACCTGGGGGACCCCTGAGTTTATGCCCAGAACCTTAACTTCATCAGTCGAGTACTCACCTGAAAACCGATGACTCACTTTCCTGCCATAGGATAACATTGACTGGTTTGACTCGAAAAATCTTTTAAATGTGAAGTTTTGAAACTTTACAATATTCATCTAAAATCAGCCGAATAACGAATTCCGAAGTACTCACCTGTGATCAGGAGAGAAGCCAGTACTGTACCTTTTAGCCAAGTACTGAACCGCAAAAGTAATCATAGCCGTGTTTACTAGCAACCTGAATTTTCTACATAGGAATCCATTGTCTGCTTTTCTATGAAATTTCTTCTGTCTACTTTGGAAAACTTGAAATAATCCTTAAAAATCGTACCTACTACTGAAACGTAATTACTTACCTGTCTTAAGTAGAGATCTCAGTGCTGGACCTAGGAGCTCAGTACTGGATTACAAAAGTAACGAGAACGTACTTTACCTGTAACCTGAATTTTCTCCCATTGGATAACATTGTTGGATTTTCAACGAAAAGTTTCTAAGTGTGAACTTTTAAAATACCTTTTTATCCTTTAAAAATCATTGTAATAACTAAAACGTTTTTACTAAACTGTTTTCAGCTTAGACCCCAGGCCTGAATCTAGGATACAGTCTTGGAGTTACAAAAGTAATCGATAAAGTAATCAGCTGCATTTTTGTAGAAAAACCCATTGAGCTCAATGTTACATTGTGTTTAGAATTGTGTTGCCCACTGCAACCATTGTACCTATTGTGTTTACAAAGTTTATAGCCTCTTTGCAAAGTAATTACATGAGATTACTCATATCGAGAAAAGTAGATTTTGATACCTGTTGGTTCTAAAAATAAAACAAACTATATCTTTGGATATAAAAAGAATTGGCCTAGAGTTCAGTTCTTGAGTGTGTGAAACCTTTTGCTGACTGCGTACAACAAATGCTTTACACTGTCCTCTGGTACTGCTTTACTGCTCGACCAAGCTACCACTTTAGAGAGTAAGGTCAGACCTGACTTTAACCTGTGTTATACCTCTGGGGATTGTGGACTCTATACACACGGTACCTTACTTTGGACCAGTACATATAGAGCCACTTTCTCATAGTCCTTACTTATATACTGGCTTACTTCTTACACTTATAGCCTAATGAATTTCATTCATCCTTTGTGCACCATCACACAAATGATATGCTTCATTTATTATTATTTTTTCTCCATTTGTAACATGCACCCCTCGTACAAACTGTTTATAGGTGCAGGACGATTAAGAGGCTTAAGATATTTCATATAATTTCAACAGATCAGCCAATTTTTCTGGTCTTTCCAGGGGACAACGAGGAGTGATCCTTGCAAAGCTGAAATGAGAAGCAGTTATAGAGCTTGGGACTCAGCACTGATTACGCTAAATCAAATTATGTGATTAGACAGAGGCACAATTGTTAGAGCAAACTTCCCTGATAGAAGCAAAAAGCAAAGTCAACGGCAGATGCTTTTTCATGCAAGATATCTGGTTGACAGCCCACGAAAGTAGCAGAGAAAACATTTTAAAATCGACACTGGATTTTATAGTTGGCCAATGGACAATCTTCCTCAGGCGCAAGATTCAATATCTTTTCTGAAATCCAAAAATGAGACTAATGACTGCATTTTAAACCCACTTTGATGCGCCAATTCAGAGTTTAGAAGGCCTCTACATAAGACATTATTGTGATCAAATTTCGCATTGATGGAGCACTCAGCACCAGCTTCTGGGAGGCAGTGAGAAGAAAGCAAATCAGTTTGTGAAGTTCATTTATTTTATACCAACAATCCTTGACCCCTCACGTCGCTGTGGGAAATGAGACGCATCTGCAACTCAAACAAATCCAAGATTTTTAGGTCGTGCCTAGCGGTAGAGCGCATGCGCAGCTCGCTCTGCGAGGCATGCAATAGTCGAGTATGCTCTGGAAGCCTTGCCTACTCTCCTCCCATATTTTTCATTGCCTGGTGTCATTGTCCTTGCTAAATGCTGGCTTCCGATTGATAATGAGGCTTGTTAGTCCCTCCTTGTTACCGCCCTGTTGCCATTTGTTACCTCCCATGAGGACAGTATCTTTTACTTGTGGCGTTACACAGTCTCCTTAATAAGTCGGTAAGCACTATTTTTTCTTATTTGAAGCGCATTCAACTTTCACTTTAGCAGCTGTGCTTGTTTATTTAATTAACCTAAAAATAACCATCATTTCAGGGGGGCATCCTCTTATTAGAATAGACTAGACCTCCCTGCTGCATCCGCTTTCACTTTAGCGGCCGCGCTTGTTTATTTAATTACTTTACCACGCCGGCCGAAAGGGAGCGTTTCTACTCACTAATCTAACAAGCCTTTGCAATGCAATAGGTCTTGCATGTATGTGAGTTTGAGCTATTGACATTGTAAATGACAATGCCTTTTATTTATTTTTTGGTTCTTAAAACATAAATAAAAGTCATTGCCATTTACAATGCCAATAGCTCAAACTCGCATAAATGTGAGACCTATTGCATTGCAAATGCTTGTTATAGCGGATTGAAAGAACTTTATGGGGACAATGACAGACAGCAGGTAATTTTCTAATGTCAAAATTTAATAGCAAAGCAGAGTGAGCTGACTTCTGAAGTAGCAGGTAAAGGTTTTGCAAATCCGCAGCCAATAGTAGCTCATCCTTATCATCACGAGGGAAGTTTCAGTGCCATGTCAAGGCAAATTGCCTCATGATAAGAGTCCCATATCTCAGGTCCCTCAAGGACAAATTGTAGTTGGATGCACAGTGTTTCTAAAACCCTTGACAACCATGGAAGCCATATGATAGCCAGCACATTATTAAGAGAAGCAGGAGTCAATAATGTTTTCTTTAGCTGTGACATCACTCCAGACTTTTTTAAAGTAAATCTGGTACAATGCCAGCAGTCAGGGAACTGTTCACAATGTTAGTGGCATCTCCTGCTGACTGCTTGCCTCCTTAGTCTAATGTGCTCTCCCCTCACACAGTGGTACAAAAGGGGGTGGTGATGGACGGAGCATCTGAATCAATCAAACACTCACACCCAGTCAAAAGATCTGGGTTTAATCCATCACCGTTCTTTAGCCCACTCTGCCACCCCAGTTCAGACATGGCTATATGCAAGTCAGTCTGACCCTGTGCCTCATGGGAACAGTCCAGCCCGAACTGCCAAGCCATGTCTTCCCTGGACCGGAAACAAGCTTCCGAGGACCAGTTTCTGGCATTCCAGCCGTCGTCAGCCCGGCTTGCTTGAATCCAGTGGCAAAGTGAGCAAGGGACTCACGTCTGAGCATACCCTGCCACACTTATGGCGGCCAAAAGCGGTACAAAAGGGGGTGGTGATGGACGGAGCATCTGAATCAATCAAACACTCACACCCAGTCAAAAGATCTGGGTTTAATCCATCACCGTTCTTAAGCCCACTCTGCCACCCCAGTGGTCTAATGTGCTCTCCCCTCACACAGTAGCCCATTTACAGTAGGTTACATGATCACCTCTTCCTGCACTGATGCACTAACGGCTTGCATTCTTTCCTTTCTGCAAATTTCAAATAATGGCTTAGCTCTGCGAGCTTCAAAAGCCGAAACAATAAACAAAATTAATCACATGTATGTACAAAATGCACTTTGGCAAAGATCGACAGTCTCTCGCCATACCATTGAAAATATCTTACTAGCCCAGTGAAGGCATATTTCCTTTAGAGCTTATCAGCAGATAACTCCAAGGAGCACCAGACATTGCAATGTTGGTCTCTCACTGCTGAACATCTTTGAGAGCCGCTGGTTGTAGACTCCTAAAACAATGCTATATTCAGAGCTTTCCCTTGAAATAATTACACCTAGAAGGTGTTTGTTCCTCGGTGGTACTCTGCATAGACACTGTTTCTACTCGTGCCTTCGTTACAGAGTTAGATCCCTTTTCAAAAGAGTGCAGGAGAACCTTGCAATGAGCAGATCCACACAAAGAATCAGGTACAAGCATACGCAGGAACGGATTGGTCTGCACCTGAACGTGCTCCTTCTATATTAGTACACACAGTAATGGCAAAGCCAGGACCAGAGATGTAGAACCATTTGAGCCAAGGAACCATCTGAATCTGTCAGTGGATGGGCAGAGAACTCCATGGAACACTCTTCCTTCACTAAGACACAGAATACTAACCTCACGCATATCCCACTGAAGAAGAGACATCTGAAGATATCTGAATATCCTTTTGTACTTTCTCAGAAATGCTTTAAAGACATTTCTTGCAACTTCTGATGGCGACATGTCCGTGGGACGGTCAGTGCTCTGCATTAACTTTCAGTTCTCATTGTGGAGTAACCTGATCTGATTTTTTTCAAATCAATTTTCAAGCTTTATTCGACAGCATGTCATAAAAGCATTGCATCACATTACTACCTACAATGAATAAATATTACACTTTGATTAAAAATCCTTATATTAAAATCATATTAAACTAAGCTGTCTTATTCAATTTTAAAACAATTCATAAATAACAACTTCTGAAGCTTTTTTTTTTTAACTGATAAAGCTCCAGTGTGCATGGGCTTCTAGCTTCATCTCGTACATCACCGCTTTCTGAATTATTTTGGGGTGCAGGCCTCAAGTGATTTTCAACTGGGGAATCATAATGAATCCACTGCCTGGGGACAATGAGCAGTTATCTCGTTGCACGCTTTTGTGATGATCTGCAGGTCTTTAACAAAAGCTGAAACATCCTATCTGTTCTATCACTACAATAGTGACAGGGGGAGCCACGGTGCAGTTAAAACTAGGGTTGTTTGCCTAGCGCTTTTAGTGCTTGACAGCATCAGGTATTCAGTAGCATTAGTTGCAAGTTTGGTCTTTTATTCTTGCTTTTTCCTGACACGTGTTTTTCTGCCTGTTGTGTATCCGTGTGTTTACAGCCATCGGTTAACCTTTCATTCTGTGCAGGGTCTTTTGTGACCAGAAAAAAATCATGGCAATGGTGATGACGCATCGAAAACGAGTGCTTTAAAAAATGTATTTGCTCTTTCGATGCTTTGTGGAGGCAGAACTGCTACAGCGAGTTGTATGCATCCCAGGAGAGGAGGCATTTTGTTCCACACTCCCTTAGGCGGGTGTGTGGGGCGGTGGGGCTACTTCTTGCCCCAATGATGCCTTACCACCAGCCGTGGCCGAAGGTCACGCTGAAGACAACGACTATAGGAATATGATTGGGCATTTTAACACTCCTGTTTTAAAACAAAATTTATAGACAGCGATTTGCCATTTCGGAGTCTGTTTATACAAGACAATATCTACTTGTGCGTCCTACGTTTAGTCACATCAAGGCTTTACCCCAAAAGAAAAATATTCCCCAAACGTATTTTTCGACCACGACAGAATAGATCTACACTGTGCACCACGAGGAGCTAAAAAGGGGCAGTAGAAGAGTTACTGCAGCTTTAAAGCATGAAATGGACCAGCCTGGATAAAGAGTGACATGGAGCGCTAGCAGAGTAGAGGTGTTGTAACCTTGCCATCCCGCAGCAGTACTTTTTACTCTGATTTAAATACACTTCGAGCGTATCTAAGTGTCAGCAGACTAGTCCTCCGAGGTAAGAAGCAACCGTTGTCTTTCCCTTGTATATATGGTCAATATTTACTGCAGCATGTTTTTTAAAGTGCCGCTATGACGCTTCAGCCACTTCACACGCTGAGTCCACTAGGTGGACCATGAACAGACCGCAATCCTTGCTATGCAGCAAAGAGTTCTCCATTTGGTTCGACTGCGCCCCTAAATAAAGCAGGAATGGTCAAGAGTGCGCTTAGCCAGAAAGAACAGTCTGGGTCTAAGTCCCCTTGTCCTTGGGGACTAGGAGTGCTTAGAAGCAGGATAAAGTGCCTCTTTAAAGTGGTTTATAGACAGGGAATTTTTATACTTTCAGAAGGCCGAAAGAAGCAGTGTCAACCCGCACCAATCCAAGTCTGACTTCCATGCTCTACTGAAGCTCTATGGTTGGGTTCCCGTCCCACCACTCTCAAGGAGCATTGATTGTGCACACGAAGGACCACCTCCAGCGCCCAATCTAACCGCTGAAGCCCATGGATTTCCAGGTCCTGTAGAGGAGTTAAGATGCACATGGAGACACTCTAGAGTAGAAGGGGACTCCGTCTGAGTTCTGTGATCAGCAAAGCCTGGGCCTGGTTCAGCCTGGCTGCTACTGAGTCCTACTGGGGATACAATGGAGATGGCTGCAGTGCTGGTGATTCATAGATCCCCTCCAGACAGGCTAGAGTTTCTATGGGGATTATAGGCGTAAGCAAGCCATGCCCTTGACTGCACTGTAGTTGCCACCTTCGGCTAAAAGATGGCAGCAAGGTGTAATGCAGCGATTGCTTGATAATAGGGTTATTAAAGTACAAAGGCCAAAAGAGTTATTGGTCGAATATTTTTGCCAAAATTGCAATAGCAAATTCAAACTAAACCAAAATTAGATGTCGCAATATGTTGCTGTTTGTGAGATCAGAGGCTGACTCACCCGAATGACATGGTAGTGCCATCCCAACTGTGCCCTATCTCACCCACTATGGTTGAGTGCCTTCTAATGGTGACTGGTCACGCGTTGCACACTTATTGTCTTGGCTGGTGCATTCAGCTACCAAACATAATCCACCATCTGCTGGACTTTCTCTCTTGTAGCACACTCAGCTACTCTCCTGAAGGGGCACAGCCAATCATTCACTCACACCAGACACAGCTCAAGCAGAGTGCAGCAAAACCCCTGGCCTGTCAAGGAGGCAGGGATGTGCTTCCAGCCCTAAGTCACACTATCTGTGGCACTCCCTGAAGGGCCTGCAGGGACACTACACTCCATGCACTAATGGGGTCTGGTCAAGACACACTAGCACTCTTAGGAAAATCATGGACATAGACATTTTTAGCTTTCATTTAGTAATGTGGTATTATGAAATAGAATCAATAAAGTAAATTCAGATTAAAACAGTATTTTAATTTTTCTATCACTTTTCTGCCCTGCATTCTTGCACACATTGTCTCACCTCTCTCTCGCCAGTGGATCGGTTTGAGGCAAGGCCCACTCTCTCCTTGGGGATGGTACAAAGTGCAAAAAGGGGTTTCTTGCAAGTGTGTGGCAAAGGGTTTGATCTTCCAGCTGTTCCAGTGTCTGCTCAATCGTTTCAAGCCAAGATAGAGCCCCAGTAGAATCTGTGATTGTTAAAGTTAAGGCAACAGTGGGAGTGGCTACGAGATCTAGTCTGATAAGGGTTACCATCAGCACATCGGGTTTTACACACATCTTTATTCCTCTCACGCCTCCCGATGAGTCCTCCGTTCCACCTAGTCCTCTGCGATACAAATGGATCCAACTAGCCCATCTTGAGCACACACCTGTCTCCAACTAGCATCAGGTTAAATCACACGCACATCCTTAATATTCACCACCACACCCTAATGCTCCAAATTAGAGTTTTTCATCCAATTTACACATAAACCACCCTCCCCCCCCATCTGGAACCTCATGCTCACTGTACAGATAATTACCAATGGCGGCAACTTATAGTCAACACACACCCCATTCAACCCATCAAGTTTCACTCACACTTAAGGCCCACTGGTTCTCTCTACCATGCTAACACTCTTGAGATTAAAACACCCCATCCAAAGCTACCTATCAATTCCACTCTTCTTCCCCCAAATACACCTGTACGCATCTCATTCCAATTACACTTCAAACAATTCTCATTCCCACAGACCCCTCCAATACTACCACGATTTTAGACTTGCATTACATGCAATTTATCCATAGCTCCACCCATCGACATATCGAACTACACATATTTTACACATCCTAGTCTCACCGTCAGTCCTAATACACCTAACATCTACGATGCTCACCCCGCCTACACCTCATTTTCATCATCCCGTGTTAAGTCCCAACACTAATAACCATATTTTATACACACTGCTACATTCTAACAATTTTCCTTAGGAGCGCCGTTTCATGCAGATTACCCCTGTCATCACCCCCATCTTAACTAACTTTCTTGTTCCCTGTGATAAACCCATCCATATTGTTGCACCCCATTTATGTACATTTTTACAAGGAATCTCCCACATCAAATGTGAGAAGATATCCTTACAGTTAGGATTTGTGTTATGCAAGAGGAAAAGGTATGTTGTGGTCTGATTGAGCAACGCATGCTGTGCCAGAGAGCAGTGTGTGGTGTGCTTCTGAATAGGAGATGAGTGAAAGCTCCACTTAACACTTCTGGTGGTATAGAGCAGTGCTTCAATACCTCTCACAAGGACTACGGGAGGAATTCTCATTAGTGAAAAGGGATAAAAAGGCAATCAGCACCAGCGAGTTTGAGTATGGATCGAGTAACAATAAGTAGGTGTTTGTAGATGCTAATTCTGATAGAGACTTCTAGCTGCAGATTCTTCACCTTTTTAATATTCCCTAGGCTTCAGATTTGATCCGGAAACTTTTTCAGAAGTGACGTGTGGGGCTGTGAGGTGGCGTCCCCGCGGCCCCCCCAGGAGGGCTGTTCTACCCCGCACCTACCTCGGTCTTTTCCACCACCGGGACTACAAAAGCGCACACCATATCATATGGTGAAGACAGAACTCGGCAATCCGGCCATAACCCACGAGGCTCCGCCCTTCTCTCTTCCCCAGGGACCAACCAGAACCACGAGCCCGGAGGAAGCATATCCCTCCGACCCCGGAAGTCCCGCCTTAGCGGCAGAGTCAGCACAGGATAAAAGCGGGATACGAGTAGAACACCCCTTCTGAGTTTTGTGGCAGGAGATTCCGGCTGGAGAAGGAGAGCAGACGTGTGACGGAGAGGTGTGGACCGAAGAGTGGTGGAGCCCACAGGAGGTGGCTGAAGAGCGGCCGTAACTCACTTGGAGAGTTACGGCGGACCGGGTGAGTGTCTTAAGCCTTCCTTACCCCTACTCATTAGGAGTCCTATTAACGCCCTGTAAATAAACCCTTCTCTTTAGCATCACGTCCCCTGCACTGTAGTATATTTGTATAGCACTCGCACTGTTTGAAGTGGCCCCCTGTCCCCGTTCCCGCACATCCCTTCCCGACACCCTTTCTAAAACCCCCTTGTGTTCCGGCCTCCCTACGCCCTCCTTTCCTCACGATCTCTTTTCTCTTCCCGCCCCCTCATGGCCCGGGTGACGGTGTTCGGTATAGCATCGGAGCATAAGGATAAGACTAACGGTCCTTTGTTTCCTTCTCTTACTGCCCTCCGTGGAACTCCCCTACATCGGAGCTGTCGTTGGAGAATACCAGACCCAGGACTACACCCAAGACCCGGAGCGGACTGCGAACCCGGAACCCTCCTTGCATTCCTTTTGTTGTGACATTGATTCTGCCTCCTTGTATAATAAACCTACAGAATAGCACACTACATACGGCCTCCTCGCCTGCTTTTCCGGCCCGCAGATCGCCCAGCATTACATCTGGTGTCAGAAGTGGGATCTGCTGGAGGCATGGAGGCCGTGGTGAAACAGATGGCGGAATCCCAGGAGCTATTCGGGAAACTTATGGAACAATTTCTCAAGACCGCTGAGACCGACAGGGGACAGCTCCATGACGTCCTTAAGGGTCAGGGGGTTGCCCACGAACAAACCATGGAAAAGCTAACTACCGCCCTGGGACAACCTAGGCCGGTCTCCTCTTTCCCGTCAGTCGTCTTGCAGAAGTATGTCCCGGGAGAGGATCCGGACTACTTCTTCACCAACTTTGAAAGGCTAGCCCAAGCGGCCAACTGGCCTGTGGATCGTTGGGGTCAATACCTGGGTCCCCTTTTGACCGGCGACTTGCAGGCGGCCTACCAGCAGGCCAACATTCAAGGCACCACCCCGTATGCAGATATAAAACGGTGCATATTAGAACGCTTGGGTATCGATGATGACACCTACAGGGTTAAACTGCGACAAGCAAAGGAGAGACCCCAGGAGAATCCAAGAGCCCTCTCCTTTCGGATCAGGGATCTCGCCAACAGATGGCTCCGACCCGAGACATCCACCAAAGACAATATCCTTGAAAAAATATATCTGGAACAATTTCTGAACTCCTTGCACCCGGCCACCCAGCGATGGGTGAGGCAACACTCTAGGCTCACTCTTGAAACCGCCATAGAGATAGCCTCTGCCTATAGCCGGGCTCAAGAGCTCCAGCGGGGAAAGGAGGAACATTCACACAGGAATTCACACACTATGGTCCCACGTCCCCCTCGTCCACAAACAGCACGAAGACCGGAACCTTCTCCTCTTCTACCCTCTCCGGTCTTGTTCCGACCCCCTAACCCCGGACCCCAGTGTTACTCATGTGGTGGGTTTGGACACATCGCCCGGATGTGCCCGCAGAAGGAGGAGCCAATGGAGATAGGCCTGGTACGGAACTACCTGTGTCACCCTCCAGGGGCCGCTCCCCCGCCGTTCCACTGTCCTGTTTCTGTGGATGGACGACGACTGATGGCCCTGGCTGACACTGGGTGCTGTCAGAGTGTAGTAAGACCCCAAGATCTGGCCCATCCTGTCCAGCACCCTACGGGAGTAGTGGCCATCCAATGCGTCCATGGGGACACCAAGCACTACCCTACTACTCAAGTGCGGATCCATCATCAGAAGGATCCAGAAACCAACCTCACCGTAGGTCTCGTGCCTGCTCTCCCTGAACAAGCCATTCTGGGGAGTGATTATCCGGGATTACCCACACTACTTCAGGAGACCTCTGACTCTCTAGCCCAATGGTGGAAGGATGCTCCTTATCAGGGACAGTCTCCCCCGGAGTCTACACCTAAACCGCGTAAACCCAAAAGCCAGAGAAGAAAAGAAAAGAAAGAGTATGTCAGTGCATATCCCGTGTTAACCGAAGAACACCCCTGGCAGACCGATAGAGAGTTCAGGGCGGCACAACAAGAGGATCCCCTCCTGCAGGAAGCCTGGGGAAGGGCCCTTGACCACGAAGACCCCTTGCAAGTAGGTCCTTACTTTTTCAAGAGAAACGGGTTGCTGTACCGGGGAGGGGGGACACAACAGAACGCAGTTACTTATCCCAGGCCCCTTCCAGGACAAAGTCCTCTTCCTCGCTCATAGCCACCTTCTAGGGGGCCACTTTGGGGATGAGAAAACCAGCCAAGCAGTTCTAGAGAAATTCTATTGGCCGGGGGTACACCAAATGATCAAAACCTACTGTAGGGAGTGCGTGGTCTGTCAGAAAAACAGCCGTTACCGACCCCCCAGAGTCCCTTTACAACCCCTTCCTCTCATAGACGTCCCGTTCAGTAGGATAGGAATGGACATCATAGGCCCCCTCCTTCCTTCCCGCAGCGGGTGTCGCTATGCGTTAGTCATAGTCGACTACGCCACCCGCTTCCCGGAAGCCATACCCCTGCGCCAACCCACTACCCAGGCGATAGCAAAAGCCCTGATCACCCTGTTCTCTCGGGTAGGGTTTCCCAGAGAGATCTTGACTGATCAGGGTACCCCTTTTGTGTCAGCCCTTATGAAACGGGTCTGTGCTGAGCTGGGGATTAAGCAAATCCGTACCTCGGCCTACCATCCGCAAACAGATGGTTTGGTAGAACGGTACAACGCCACCCTCAAACAAACTCTCAAGAAGCTTTTGGGTCTGGAAGCTAAAAGGTGGGAAGATATGTTGCCACTGGCTCTGTTCGCCATACGCTGTAAAACGCAGAGCAGCACAGGCTACTCCCCTTATGAGCTGCTATATGGACGGCCTCTCCGCACCCTGTTAGACATGGCACAGGAGGCCTGGGAAGCAGAGCCGGATCGCACGCGGCCGCTTCCAGAATATTTGGATAACCTTAAAACCCACCTAGCCATGATACGGGACATAGTCCGACAGAACCTCGAAAGTGCCCAAACCAGCCAGAAGAAGCAATATGACAAGGGCACTCGTCCCAGGGTATTTGCTGTCAACGATTTGGTCCTTCTCGTCCGACCAGAAACTCCTGGGTCGGTGGCAAGGCCCTTACACCATTCTCCAGCAGGTGACGCCGGTTACCTATGAGGTAGAACTGGACGCCACACGCGGTACCTCCCAGATATTTCACGTGAATCTGCTTAAGAAATGGGAAGGACCCCGGCCGGTGTTAACAGGAACTAACTGTCAAGGGGCAAGTACCTGAAATTCCAGATTTCCGTAGAGACGCCTGGCTGAAGAGTGACGCTAATTTCCCAACTCCCTCTCACCACTGAACCAGATTTCTCTGACTCCAGAAGCGAAGGGGAAAGGGGAAGTGGATGACTAACAAGAGAGACAGACACACTGGTGACTTCCTTCTTCTTCAGAATATGGTAGTTCACCTGCAAGAGTTAACAAACCATTACTACATTCTCACAACATCAGAATTTAGCTAGACTGTACTTTACTCTAAAACATTAGGGTTACCTGACTGAGTGTGTACCTAAGCCTCTCTCTGTAAAGACTCAAAGCTGGATTGATACAAGCTGATTCTCTGGAGATTAATCATTGAGTCTTTAAGGCTGTGGAAGGGACGGAGTTATGGTCTAAGGAGCAGAGTTTGCTTGGCAAGAAAATGATGTTTAAAGAATTAACTGTTCTCCGTAGGCAAGAATGTATAATTGAAGAGTTGAGTTGGTAAGCAAAAATATATATATATATATTTCTATCTACATTCAGGAACCTGCTAGTAGAACGATCAAACTGCTGCCCAGTGCCTTGAGAGGATGAATACTGAAGTCTTCCTCAGAAGATTGCTCTACACACAATGTCTGGAATTACTGACTCAGAAATAAAGTCTTTTGAATATTTTGATATTGAAACAAACACAGTTAGCCTTTGACTAAGAGCTCGGAGACTCCTCTCAAAATGATTATGTTGTCATAGTCATATAATGTAAGAGTTCTTCATTGGTGAAACAAACGAAGATTCAGCCGGTAATTCAAGGAACAGTCTTACCGGGTTAATCTGCTGCAGTTCTGAATGGTGTGACAGGAAATGCGCTGTCTGCACTGGAATGCGCTCACTGAAGATAATGTCCGTTGAAGTTCCGAGTCGGCTTGAGAAAGAACTGCGCCGTCAACTCAGGAATGCAAGCGCTGTCAACACTGGAATGCGCTCTCTGGAGATTGTTGTCCGGTGAAGTTCAGAGTCAGCTTGAGAAAGAACAGCGCCGTCAACACAGGAGTACGAGCGCTGTCATCACTGGTATGCGCTCGCTAAGAAATAATCAGGTCCGCTTAACAGCTGACAAGGATTGACGCTGTCTACACGGAAAAAATGCTGCCTCCTGAAGAAACTAAACGGGGAGACTGAACGCCTCAGGATTCAGAAATGGCTGACTGGAAAATACCGCTAACACGGTTCAAAGAGAGATCTAAGAGCACGGCGAGGCTTCCGTCTCTCAGGGGATTACAGTTGAAGTGCGCAGCGGTTACCTCGCTCGCGCATCAACTTCCCTGCTCCAGCACGTCATCTAGCAAGTCTAGAACGCTGACCAGCAGAGAGATCAGAAACATTAGAAGTAGCTACCTCCATCTTGTGTCGGAATTTTGCCACTAATTGCGTCCATCTGATCGAGCGACCAAGCAACATTGTGATTGCAGGAACCAGATGATGAGGGGTTTTACCCGATGTTAAGTTAATGTCTAGACCATTCCTGACAGTACCCCCCACCAAAACCCCTTCTCTAGGCTTCTGTGGGTAAGTTTTATGAAACTCTCTCACCAATCTGGGGGCATGAATGTTAGAACTGGGTTCCCAAGATCTTTCCTCTGGACCATAGCCTTTCCAATCTACCAAATAAAAGACCTGACCTCTTTTTATTTTAGAGTCTAGAATCCTTTTTACTTCAAATTCTTCCGCAGATTGAACTTGGATTGGGGCAGGAGGAAGGACCTTGCGCAAGTTAGGTGGATGTCTGCGTATTAAAGAAACATGAAAAGTTGGGTGGATTTTAAAGGTTTTAGGCAAACCAACCTTGACACACACTGGATTTATCATTCGTACCACTGGATAAGGACCCACAAATTTTGGCTGAAATTTTCGATTACCTCTCAACCGCATATGGCGAGTAGAGATCCAAACTTGATCCCCTGGTGCAAAGACTGGTCCCTCCTTACGTCTCTTATCAGCCTGCATCTTGTAATCTCCCTTTGACTTAATCAAATTCGCAGAAGCTAACTGATAGGCCTGTTGCAATTTCAGAACTAAATCACCAGCTGCTGGAACCTCAACTTCCACTTGACCCACCAGCATGTTGGGATGCCTGCCATAGTTTAAGAAGAAAGGGGAGAACCCGGTAGCAGAGTGTACTGAGTTATTGTACGCAAACTCTGCAGTTACAAGTAAAGACGGCCACTCCCCAGCTTGTTCCATCAAATAAATTCGGAGATATTGTTCAAGGTCTTGATTAACTCTCTCAGTCTGTCCATCCGTTTCCGGGTGGTAACTGGAGGACAAACGAGAGTCTATTCCTAACCCCTTCAAAAAGGATCTCCAGAACCGAGACACAAACTGTGGCCCTCGATCTGAAATGACCACCCGGGGAATTCCATGCAATTTTACAACGTGTTGAACAAATAGTGAAGCTAATTGAGTGGCATTTGGAAGGCCTTTCAGAGGGACAAAATGACTCATCTTGGAAAATTGGTCAACCACTACCCAAATGACTGAATTTCCCTGGCTAGAAGGCAACTCGACAATGAAATCCATCGACACGGTGTGCCAAGGATGAGGGGGAATGGGCAAGGGCATGAGAAGACCTTGTGGAGACTGTCTAAGACTTTTCCCTTTTAAACATTGTTCACAAGTGGCAACATACTGTCTCACCTGAGCTTCCATGCCAGGCCAATCGAAATTCCGCTTCAAAAGTTCCAAAGTTTTAGTTACTCCTTTGTGTCCAGCCAGTTGTTGATCATGAAACAAACCAATTGCCTTTTCTTGTAACTCAGTTCCTGGAACGAATGTCTTTCCCAGCACTACTGGTTTTCCATCTATTACTGATCGATTTGGACCCTCAGAAGCCCAATTCTCATATTCTTCTTTTCGAAATTCTTCTTTGATTTGTTCCTCTAAGTCAAGTGCCACAGATACTGCCACAATTCTTTCCTTAGGAATGATGAATTCTTCCGACTTAGTCTTTGGTTCATCAACTGAATCATTTTCGGAATTCAATCGAGAAAGGGCATCAGCTTTTCCATTTTCTGACCCAGGTTTGTAAGTTAGAACAAAATCAAAATCTGCGAAGAAAAGAGACCACCTGAGTTGTCGAGGGGTCAAAGATCGAGCTGATTTCAAGAACTGCAAATTTCGATGGTCAGTAAACACGGTAATCACATGTCTCGCGCCCCATAAATAATGACGCCATTCTTGAAATGCTTCTTTAACTGCCAATAATTCACGGTCTGCAATGGAATAATTAATCTCCGCAGGTGATAACTTTCGAGAATGGTAAGCTACTGGATGGAGCTGTCCAGTCTTCCGGTGTCGTTGTGATAAGACTCCTCCAATGGCCCAGTTTGAGGCATCGGCTTCTACAAAAAATGGTTCAGATGGATCTGGATGCTGCAGGATGGGTGCTGAGATAAAAGATTTTTTTAAGAACTGGAACGCTTCCTCAGTAACAGAATCCCACACAAACCTTTCATTCTTCCTGAGCAATCGTGTGATGGGACTCACCTTTTCAGAGAAGTTTTGAATGAAACGTCGGTAGAAATTCGCAAACCCCAAAAAACTTTGGATTTCTTTTACAGATCTTGGAACGGGCCAATCTTGAATTGCCTTTAACTTTGAATCATCCATGTAAACTCCTTGAGGAGAAAGAATAAAGCCCAAAAATTCGACTCGTGATGAATGAAAAACACATTTCTCCAATTTGACAAAAAGTTGATTCTCCAATAAACATTTTAAGATGGTACGAACATGATGAACATGTTCATCCAGATCCTTTGAAAAAATAAGGATATCGTCTATGTAGACGACCGCAAACCTATCCAAAAACTCCCGAAGGATATCATTCACAAAATGTTGGAAGGCTGCGGGTGCATTGCACAACCCAAAGGGCATAACCTGGTATTCAAATAAACCAAATCTAGTTCGAAATGCCGTTTTCCACTCATCTCCTTCTGCCATCCGCACCAAGTGGTAAGCCCCTCTTAGATCTAATTTGGTGTAAATATGGGCGTCTTTCACCTGATCCAGAAGCTCAGAAATGAGTGGTAGCGGGTAACGATTTTTTTTTGTAACCAGGTTCAAAGCCCTATAGTCGATGCAAGTCCTCAAACTTTTGTCCTTCTTTGGAATGAAGAAAAGAGGAGAGGAGACTGGGGACTGTGAAGGCCTAATAAAGCCATTGGCCAGATTCTGATCAAGGTACTCTTTTAAATGCAAATTCTCGGATTCTGAAAGAGCATAGATCCGACTACATGGCAATGACGCTCCAGGCTCTAACTCAATCTTACAATCATATTCCCGATGAGGAGGGAGTTTAAGAGCTTCTTTTTCATCGAATACTGACTTTAAATCTTGATATTCTCTTGGGATTTCTGGAATTTCCACTGTGCAAATGATCTGAGGTTGATTAGCTAGACAATAAGAGGTTGTTGGCTCTCTCTCCTTGGAAGCTGGGTGAAAACAATGTTGTAGACAGTAATCAGAATTTAGTTCAACTGTTCTCCTGGCCCAGTCAATTTTGGGATTGTGTTCTGTTAGCCAAGGTAACCCCAAAATCAACTGAAATTGCGGGGCATCGATCAGATTGAAACTGATATCGCTACTATGTTCTCCTGGTCCCAAAATCGTAATCACTTCTGTGTCAAAGGATATTGGACCTGAGGAGAGAGGAGTTCCATCCACAGCGCGTACTGGTTCAGGTTTTGCTTTTTTCAAAAATTGAATGCCCAAACTTTTGGCAAAAACTAGATCACAAAAATTTCCAGTGGCTCCGGAGTCAATCATAATAGCCACTGTGGCCAGTCCGGATTTACCAAAAGAGATTTGACATGAGAGAATAAGATGAGGAGCAGAAAATTGCAAGGTATTTGCCAAACTTTGCAGGTTGGGAGTTGTCTTAGAATCTGCTTCCACCAGAGCAACTCCTTCTACTGGTGGAGCTTGTCTTTTACCCATGACGCAGCCTTGGGTCGTCTAGGGCACTCCCTTAAAAAATGACCAGAACCACCGCAATACATACACAGTTTCCCTACTCGTCTTTTCTCTCTTTCCTCTTTACTCAACGGTCCTCGGACGGTACCAATTTGCATCGGTTCTTCTGGAGCTGCTTCTTCTTTTGTCTTTCCAACTTCAGCACGCATTCGATCAAACCTTGGAGGTATCGGTCGGATATCTTTTCTTCGTTCGGTACGTCTTTCCGATTGCCTCTGATCAATTTGAAGAACCAAATCTATCAATTCCGAAACATCAGTAGGTCTTTTAGGAATCTGAGCCAGCCCATCCTTTAATTCGTCCCTCAAACCTCGATAGAATATGGCTGCTCTTTTGGACTCTGGCCATTTCGTTTCCACAATTAACTTATTATACTGAGCAAGGTATGCCACCAACTCTCTGTTTCCTTGCTTCAAATCCAGAAGCTCGTTGTCGGTAGACTGAGAAATTGATCGTCGATCAAAAATGCGCAAAAATTCAGTTTTGAAATTTTCAAAATTATATAACACTGGGTCATTGGTGGACACTAACGGCATTGACCACGCCGCTGCATCGCCACTCAGGTAAGACAGCATGAAAGCCACTTTTGATTGATCTTCTTTAAAAATTATTGGTTTGCACAGATAATGCAAAGAGCATTGAGTAACAAATACCTGTGCCTTGTTTGGGTCTCCCAGAAATCTTTCAGGCGGAGCTAAAGGAATTGTCGGGGACATAGCATGCACTACCTGAGTAGTAAGTTCAGAGGCTGAAGGAGAAGGACTGAATGTTTGGGACCTCTGACCACCAAAATTTGGACTAGGACTAATTGTAAGTTCATTAAGTCGCTGACGCAGATAACTAGTCTCCTGATTAGATTTTTTAACCTCCTCCCTTGTCTCACTCAACTGTTTTTGTAAACCTTCCAAAATTGAGCCCAGAGCTTTCAAATCTAAACCTTCAGCCATGACGCCCAGACGGAAGGCAACTGCGGGCACTTCAATCTGTCAAGGGGCAAGTACCTGAAATTCCAGATTTCCGTAGAGACGCCTGGCTGAAGAGTGACGCTAATTTCCCAACTCCCTCTCACCACTGAACCAGATTTCTCTGACTCCAGAAGCGAAGGGGAAAGGGGAAGTGGATGACTAACAAGAGAGACAGACACACTGGTGACTTCCTTCTTCTTCAGAATATGGTAGTTCACCTGCAAGAGTTAACAAACCATTACTACATTCTCACAACATCAGAATTTAGCTAGACTGTACTTTACTCTAAAACATTAGGGTTACCTGACTGAGTGTGTACCTAAGCCTCTCTCTGTAAAGACTCAAAGCTGGATTGATACAAGCTGATTCTCTGGAGATTAATCATTGAGTCTTTAAGGCTGTGGAAGGGACGGAGTTATGGTCTAAGGAGCAGAGTTTGCTTGGCAAGAAAATGATGTTTAAAGAATTAACTGTTCTCCGTAGGCAAGAATGTATAATTGAAGAGTTGAGTTGGTAAGCAAAAATATATATATATATATTTCTATCTACATTCAGGAACCTGCTAGTAGAACGATCAAACTGCTGCCCAGTGCCTTGAGAGGATGAATACTGAAGTCTTCCTCAGAAGATTGCTCTACACACAATGTCTGGAATTACTGACTCAGAAATAAAGTCTTTTGAATATTTTGATATTGAAACAAACACAGTTAGCCTTTGACTAAGAGCTCGGAGACTCCTCTCAAAATGATTATGTTGTCATAGTCATATAATGTAAGAGTTCTTCATTGGTGAAACAAACGAAGATTCAGCCGGTAATTCAAGGAACAGTCTTACCGGGTTAATCTGCTGCAGTTCTGAATGGTGTGACAGGAAATGCGCTGTCTGCACTGGAATGCGCTCACTGAAGATAATGTCCGTTGAAGTTCCGAGTCGGCTTGAGAAAGAACTGCGCCGTCAACTCAGGAATGCAAGCGCTGTCAACACTGGAATGCGCTCTCTGGAGATTGTTGTCCGGTGAAGTTCAGAGTCAGCTTGAGAAAGAACAGCGCCGTCAACACAGGAGTACGAGCGCTGTCATCACTGGTATGCGCTCGCTAAGAAATAATCAGGTCCGCTTAACAGCTGACAAGGATTGACGCTGTCTACACGGAAAAAATGCTGCCTCCTGAAGAAACTAAACGGGGAGACTGAACGCCTCAGGATTCAGAAATGGCTGACTGGAAAATACCGCTAACACGGTTCAAAGAGAGATCTAAGAGCACGGCGAGGCTTCCGTCTCTCAGGGGATTACAGTTGAAGTGCGCAGCGGTTACCTCGCTCGCGCATCAACTTCCCTGCTCCAGCACGTCATCTAGCAAGTCTAGAACGCTGACCAGCAGAGAGATCAGAAACATTAGAAGTAGCTACCTCCATCTTGTGTCGGAATTTTGCCACTAATTGCGTCCATCTGATCGAGCGACCAAGCAACATTGTGATTGCAGGAACCAGATGATGAGGGGTTTTACCCGATGTTAAGTTAATGTCTAGACCATTCCTGACACTAACCAAACCCTGTCCTTTCCTTTTGACCCTTGTGTAGACCCTGAACTACCTCCTACTCTAGTCCAGGAACTCTGCAAAGCCCTAGGACCCCTTCAGAGAGTCTTCTCCTCTTCTCCAGGTCGAACCAGTATTACTGAGCATGCCATCGAAACCGAACCAGGAAGGGTGGTCCGGTTGCGACCCTATAGAGTACCCGAGGCCCGTCGGGCGGTTATAAGGCAGGAGATAGAAGACATGCAAAAGATGGGAATAATAGAGCCCTCAGTTAGCGACTGGAATTCCCCTATCGTCCTTGTCCCAAAACCAGACGGGTCGGTCCGCTTCTGTATCGACTTCGGGAGGTCAACAAAATATCCACATTCGATACCTATCCCTTGCCCCGGGTGGATGAAATGATAGAGAGGATAGGGAAGGCGAAGTATATTTCTACCCTGGATCTCTGAAAAGGGTACTGGCAGTCTATCTTTGACAGACCCACGGCAGCTATTACAATTTTTTGCATATCTGATGGAATGAATGGAAAGATCCTTTTTAGTATCTTCATAAAATAAAAACATGAAGATGTAATATGATTAATCTGTTCTGAAAAACAAAGTTGGTCATCGTACAGGACTCCAAGATTTTTCACTTTTCAAACTGTAGATGGACACGGACGTGAATCGGCTGGCCACCAAGAATCATTCCAGTAAGAGGTGTCATTTCCAAAGAGCATCACCTCCTTTTTTCTCAGTTTTAGGCATGAAAAATATTTCTTGCATCCAACTTGTAATGTGTGTCAGTTGTTAAATTATTTGTCTACACCGTCTACCTCAAATGTAATTGATACCAGTATCTGCGTATCATCGGCATAGGATATTGCAGAAAAACTGTGAGATCGAAGGATTTGTGCCAAGGGGGTGACACTGATGTTAAATATTGTTGGTGATAATGATGATCTATGAGCCTCACAAAGAAAAGAGGAGAAGGTATGCCCTCCAAATACCTCAGTCTGTTCTCTATTTGACGGAAAAGAACGGAGTATGGTCAGAGCTGCAACATTAATCTTTAGTTTCTCCAGTCGGTTGACAAGCACTTAATGGTTAACCGTATCAAACACCGAGTGCAGCCCTCCCTCCCTTATCCACCTGCATTCGAATCTCCTCAGAAGCTGCAAGTAATGCTTATTCTGTACAGTGCTGTGGCTGAAAACCGTGTTACAATGGATCCAAAAGATTATTTGCCTAAAAAAAGGTAATCAGATCTTCATTTTACGGCTTTTTCTAAGATCCTTGTAGGAAGCAGTAGGCAAGATATAGGCTGGTAGTTCCTGACCTCTGCAGGCTCTTGAGACGGTTTTTTTAAGATAGGACGTACAAATGTTTTTTTCCATGCCTAAGTCACACCTGACTCCTTCACAGCCGCTCCTCTTCATTGGAACTATTCTGGACATGAACTGGTTGCATGCCTTTCCCCCTGGAAAGAGAGTCCAGGATGTTAAGGTTTTGATACAGATCATTCAGCCTTGGTCTTGGATTTCAGTGAGGTGAATGAGGCTGCTGGGACTGATGGCCTCCTGCAACCTGCTGGTCAATCACGCCAGGTGGCATGTTATGGCTCTGCAGTAATAGTGGACACAGTATCAAGGGAAACTCCCCAATCATGTTGAGATTTCAGAAGAGACTGCAAAAGATGTGCAGTGGTGGTTGCTGAACCATGATTGGGTCAGCGGAAGAACCCTTTCCCATCCCCACACAGAAACGATAGTAGATCATTTCTGGGATGAGGCGGCTATTTGGAAGAGCTAGCGATCAAAGGCCTCTGGTCAACTCCCGGCCCCACATCAACCTTTTGGAGCAGAGGGCCATCCACTTGGTGCTGAAAGCCTTCCTACCATCCATCGAAGGGAGGGGAGGGCTATTACAGGTGCTGACGGACAACCCCACCGTCATGTGGTACTGCAACAAACAGAGCAGGGTGGGGTCAAGGACCCTGTGCCAGGAGGTCATAATCCTCTGAAAATAGCTGGTCCACCAAGGAATTTTCCCGACAGTATCATTGAATGCCAGGATGGACAAGCACAGCCGTTGGCGCCTAGCAGATTACGAGTGACAACTACACCCAGAGGTGGCTCAAGGTCTCTTACACAAAGGGTGAGAACCTTGGCTTGATCTGTTTGCTACTGCCAAGAATGTACAATGGCAGCACTTCTGTGCGTTGGAGTTTCCATGGTGTCTCTCGCTCGGAGAGGCGTCCCGCCCCGAGTGGAACTTGGGGCTTGGACTCCTGCATGCCTTTCCACAGATACCACCCCTGCCCTGAGTTCTCAAGAAGATCAGGACAGACCGGGCTCAAGTCATCCTAGTGGCTCTGGATTGGGCACAGAAAGATTGGTAACCAGAACTCCTGGGCTTGAACATATGTCCTCCGATCAGGCTGGCCCTCCAGGAGGACCTGCTGTTGCAGCAACAGGCAGGGTTCTGCACCTGAGCCTTCACAACCCACACCTTCATATGTGGTGATTACGCAGTGGCAGCTGAACACTTTTGACCTTCCCCCGGAGGTGGTTGATATAATGTTGGCAGCCAGGCATCCCTCAATGAAAACTCTATACACCCATCAGTGGGACAAATTCGTGGTTTGGTACAGCATTTGCCAGGTTGACCGCCTCCAGGCCAATCTGTTTGATGTTTTATTCCTTGTCTCTCACCCAGCAAAGCTTTGCTCTGGGCACAGTTGAAGGTTATCTTTCAGCTCTCTCGTCCATCTTAAGGTTGCCTTATCAGTCCTCTTTATTTATATTACCAGTTGTAATGATTTTTGAAAGGATTACAAAACATGTTTCCCGCTTCTCCATTTGTAATGTCCGAATGGGACCTCAATCTTGTCCTTATTTATATAATGTGTACTCCTTGTAAACTGTTCCACAGCTGTCCTTTGTAGCTTCTCACCATTAAAAATGTGTTGCTGGTTGCCATTCCCTCTGCATGGCGTGGGAGCAAGCTTTAGGCTCTGTGTGTTCACTCAACATACATCACCTTCGTCATAAGTTGATTATGCTTACTAGAACTTCCTTTCTACCAAAACTTGTGACATCATTCCACTTCAGTCAAACCATCACCCCGCCGGCATTCTATGCTCCGCCTCACCCATCTAAGGAGGAGGAGATTCATCACCGACTTTCCCATCCTCCCTGTTCAGTCACAGGACTCTACATCTTAATAATTTCCTAAGTCTCGGAATCTGCACCCTGGTGTACTAATTTTGATTTTGGAACTCCACCTCTGGAGGCGTGGACAGTCTTGAAAACAACTGACATCAGCGTGGGTGAGTAGAATCTTTATAGGCCCTGCGTGTCACTTCGATAGCACAGCACCACCTTTTGGCGCGCAGAGGTACTATGAAAAAAGGTTTCCAGATCCAGTCTGACGCATTGGAATATTCAAAGGGTGAGGAATCTGCGGCCAGATAGAGTGTCTACCAGAAAGAGCGTTACGGAAGGTAAGTAACTAACTTGTTCTTCGGCTAGGGTGTCCGATGTCATCTGTGTACAACCTTAGAGAGGTTGTTGTCTGGAGAACTTACATTAATCAGATCTGACAAGCAACATGTGCTGCTAGACAACAATATAGCCACCTAAAGAAGTGTTGCTCAGGGGCCTCTGAGGACTTCTCTGACCCAACAAGAGCAGGTCCTTCAAGAGACATGGTACCCTCTCTGACAATTAAACCCCTGGACAGTAAGGCCTGGCCCATGCCCCTGAAGAGTAGACCTCAAAGAAGTCAATTCTAAATGATCTAACATGAAGGAGCAGGGCAACTCCTGAGGAGAGACTAGCCCAGAAAAGCATGACAGGGTCTAACCATCCAAGACAGTTTACAATGTTATGTAGAAAGGGAACTAGCGTCATCCGTTACTGGGTTATAAAAATGCCCGGAGCTTAATAGCAGGAGTATTACATATAACTGCAAGTGTTGAGTTTCATTATTCATCTTTAAAAAGAGCAGGTATGAAAAACTCATTTTGCGGTTGTAGAACAGACAAATCGTGGTCATAGTGATATAAGGGTTTGTGGTTCACTTTAGACAAACGGCACATTTACATACATATTCACGTCTCAAAAAAGATTCAGGTACTCCCCTTCACAAATATATATTTTATCCTGTAGTCCATTGCAAGCTTGTGCCCTCATTAGGGTCCACTGATGAAAGGATACAGAAGAGTCCAGTAAGCAGCCCACAAATGTACAAGAGTATGGGGGGTTCATGGAACAATAAATAAGTAAATAAAATAATCACGCAAGGGAGTGCTAATGCTACAATACGTCCCAGCACGCCTCTTCGCCGAGTAAATGACCTTGCCGCCAACAAGCCAATGTGCACAGTGGTGAACCCACAGGAACTAACTGGTGACTGGAAGAGGAGCAGGGCAGGGATGAGGTAGAGAGCTGATGACATTGCCGCAACAAGGGCAGTGCGCTGCAGGTAGGGCAGGGTCCCCAGTGCACGTTCCTCATTCCAACCCATTACAACAAAGATGAGAAGGTCGAGGAACAGGAAGGGCGTGCCTGGAGGGCACACAGGATAGGTGAACATGCGATGCACTGTGGGAGCAAAGAAAAGAAGAGAACATTTGTGAAAAGCACCAAGGAGTATGTGTAAAATAGAGTAAACATTGCGTTGTTTATTTCATGTTAATGGGATGCATCGCAGTGAAGGTGCAAACAAATTTCACACATAAGGTGTGCATTTACTGTTTCACTCAAGATAGGAAATAACCATTCAGTCATTATTCAGTGACACCTAGAAGGCACAATGTACAAGACCTTTACTGGTTTTGTATATGACTAGTCTCTCTGCTATTCTGGCTACAATATTATTATCTTCAAACCCCAAGAAGAGACACTAATGCAGAGGAATGGTGTAAAATTTCAAATAGGCGTCAGGCCCCCACTTGATGGATTCTTTAAAACACAAGGCATTGCCACATTCATCTATATGAACCCAAAAAGCATAAAGGAATTTATGAGAGTGGTGTAAAATATCCTGAGATTGGTGTTTAACAGGCTGCACAACTTAGAACTGTGCACAGCAGGTATTTGATGAAAACTGGCACTTTCTGCAGGGTCGTCCCAGATGTTTTGCCTTTGCTTAAACCTATTTTTGATGTTATGGAACTCTTTACCCCTCCTGACCAGTGATAAAATGCTTGCGCTCCCACTTAAAACATGATGAAATTGGTATACACCCGACTGGCATATTTAACTTACCTATAGGTCCCTGGCATATGGTACCAAGGTGTACACTGTAAGTTCAATGTCAGTGGACTGCAGCAACCATTGTGCCATCTAATACTATGGCAATGTAAACATCACTGTAGGCCTGCCACCAGGAGCCTTGCTGTGCAGGTTATGACTGCAAGTTCGATCTGTCAAAATAACCCATTGTGACAGGCCTAAAGCTTCCTTTTAAATATTTATAAGTCACCACAAACGTACACCTTATTGCTGATAAAGCAGAGTGCTTCATATTTAAAAATAGGACATGTAAGAAAGTTTAATGTAAAGCATGTCCTTACAGTGATTACCATCCAACTGCTATTTTCACTATAGGAAGGCTGGCGGTTCCATAGGAAAACCCTGGAATTCAATATTAAATACCGATACTGTATCTGGGGTATAGGGCTAGCTAGAAACATAATAATTAAACAGCTATTTTTAATGGCTATTAAACATCTGAGGTGGGCGAGCCACTCAAAGCTCGAGTCAGGCTCGAGCTTGAGACCTGGCTCTGGCTCAACTTGAGGTCAAGGATGAGGCGTTATTGACCTCAAGTTGAGCCAGAGCCAGGTCTCAAGCTCGAGCCTGACTCGAGCTTTGAGTGGCTCGCCCACCTCAGATGTTTAATAGCCATTAAAAATAGCTGTTTAATTATGTTTCAAGGATGAGGCGTTATGAGTAGTGCAGACCTTGTCTAAGACAGAAAGTCAATGAGAAACATGGCGGCCGCTAGTTAGAGCGGTGCGCACGTCTCTGGCGGAGCTCCTGGGGATATGCCCTGACGCGCGTGTTTGCAGTTTCAGCTTGAGGTTCGTGTGAGTAGCAGTGGACTGCGGGACACCTGGGGAGCATTTGGAGAATCATAGCTGTGCTTTTCCCGAGAAAAGAAACTCAGAGAACCGGCAGCTAAGCGTGGTGAGAGCCGTGTTTTTTCCGTAGCGTGCTGTAGCGCGTTCTGCTACCTGAGAGCTGGGGAGCTGTTCGGAGAAAACGGCTGTCAAGCGAGGGGGAGAAGGAGAGCAGGCGGAGTCCTACGGCGTTCAGCTGTAACGTCTTTGAAGGTACCGGTCTTAAGGAATCAAGGCGAAGGGTGAACGGGAACGGAGGATCGGGAGAGAGAGCCCCTGAGACTCTGCCGGTGAGAGCAGCGTCCAGCTGCAGGGTGCCGTGAAGTAACGAGGCAGGATAGCGGGAGGTGAAGCGAGGCATTTCTATGATGAGACAAACCTGAGTCTCAAACTAAGGGACCGCAGCTACACTGCAGTAGCAGGGGAGTGAGAAGGCAGGCGGGGTTTCAGGCTTCTGGCTCCAGGCTCGAGGAGATTTTCTGCCTGCTGAGAAAGCATGAGAAGCCTGAAAGCGCTGTGACTCAATAGAGCTGGAGTTTACTCGGGCATTCTACAAAAAAAAAAGGGGCGAGTGAGAAACTCAGGCACAGAGCAAGACACTTATTGCTTCATTTAAATTCGAATTGAAACTGGGAAATTTACTAATATCACTGAGACTGAGATATAAATCTGCAGGTTGAGATAACGCGAGTCAGCCCAGGGTCAGGCTGGCCTGTATACACGGTGCTATAATTGGGTGTGGCAAACGGTGTGCTAGCTGGTCAGGGGATAGGGTTACCAATGTACTGGGAGGTGCTTTTCTCCCCTGCACCTTACCGCTGGGGTGACGCAGCTGTGGAGCTCCGAAGAAGTAGAAGGGCAGCGTTGTACACCACAGCAGAAAAAAAAGTGGCAACAACTGCTCAATGCAGTAAGGGGGACCAGCAGAGGGGGAGGGCGCTGTCTCCATTGAGACGTAAGCTACAGCCTTTTGATAGCCAGGACCCCATAGACACAGACACACAGGGATATTACTCTCCACAATTTCCAGATTTCGCACCTAAAACCTCCAAATCTAACACACAACTAAATCTTAGACAGATATCAAGTGAGACCTCTTATATAACTACAGCTAGAACCCTGGGGAAGCGGAAGGCTAAGGGGAAGGGAAAAGGCAGCAATAAAGGCAAAGAATTAGTTGCCGCTAAAGGCTCCAGTAATACAGCCCAACTACAGGATACCGAAGAAAGCCCAAGAGAGCAGCCCCACGCAGAGCTCGGGTCTGGGTCTGAGTCTGAGATCGAATCGAACCACAAGACTACAACTGATACATGTCAATCTCCTGCCCTAAGGTCAGCAAGGAGGGGTAAGGAAAGCCAATTGCGCTATACTGCTCCAAAGGAGCTGCCACATAAGACCAGGTTGAATAAGGGGAGCTCCAAAACAAAAGCTAAAATTACCCCTCGAATTACTCCTTCATTGAAGTCTTATTTTAAGGTCCTTCCCCAGGTCTTAAACATAAATCAAGAGGCACATCCTTGTGTACAAACTGTATCTACATTATCTACGATAGTGGGGGAGGCTGGACCTATAACTCACAGGCTACAGTAAATAATTTAGGAGGTCAGGCTGAGAAGAAAGGAGAACTAGAATCGGAAGGACAGACAGTCGGAGCCTTAGAAATGGGGGAACCAGTACCCCGAGCTGCTGACGTAACTGCCTCTCTGGGACAGCAAGACCTCATTGAAGCAGTGGGAAGTAATATGAAAGACTTGGATCAGTGTAGCCTAGGCTGCAAAGATAATGGGGAAGATAATGCCAGCGAGGATACCATTCAAGCTATACTCCTCAGCATGAGGAAAGAGATTAGGAACGGATTTGAGGAATCAAAGCGATGTTTTGAGGAATCTAGACTCACTCAATCAGAGATCCGCACAATGTGTGAAAATTTAGAGTCTAAGGTGGACGGGCTCTCACTAAGAACAGGAGGTCTTGAGAGTGGTGTTGAAGAACTTAAGGCAAAACTAGAGGCTGCCGAGGGTAAGATTCAGACATTAAGACGAGAAGGCAATGCAGTGAAAGAGAGGGTTGAGACACTGGAAAATTTTTCGAGACAAAATAACTTAAGGCTCCTAAAAATCCCGGAGGGGAAAGAAGGCGGGGACTTAAAGAACTTTGTTGCAACCATATTAAAGGACTCTCTAAATATGGAAGAATCTCTGTCCGAGATAGAAAGAGACATTCAAAGGGTACATAGGGATCCATTCCGTCTTAAACCAGGCAGAGATAAACCAAGGAAGATCCTGGTGAATTTTTTGACATCCATACTAATAATATAAAGAGAGAGCCCAAACCTTTGAGGCGGGTAATCTCAGGAACCACAGCACCAATCACAACACCCAATACAGCGTTGGAAAGGGCAGTTGCAGCAGAAGGACATAGGCTATACAGACGCCCACCATATACATTTAAAAGGTAAAAGAACCGTGCCAGCAAAGTAGTCCCTTGTGGGCGTGTCTGCGTTATGCTGTGGGCGTGTGCTGTGGGCGTGTGCTGGGGGCGTGACAAACACCGGGGGCGTGTGGCCATGCCTCATATTGTGTGCTAATCCCACCCTGCTCCCTTTAAATACACCTTCACCCCATGATCATAACCCACCCTTACTCCTTAAAATACCCCAACACCCTTAAACACTAACCCATCTTAACCCTATAAATATACCCTGTACCCCAAAACCCAAACCTATCCCTAAACCCTATAAATACCCTTGTACCTCAAAACCCAAACCTAGCCCTGAACCCTAAAAATACCCCTGTACCCCAAAACCCAAACCTAGCCCTGAACCCTAAAAATACCACTGTACCCCTGAACCCTAAAATGCCCCTGAACCCTAAAATACCCCTGTACCCCAAAACACAAACCTAGCCCTGAACCCTAAAAATACCACTGTACCCCAAAACCCAAACCTACCCCTGAACCCTAAAATACCCCTGTACCCCAAAATACAAACCTAGCCCTGAACCCTTAAAATACCCCTGTACCCCAAAACCCAAACCTACCCCTGAACCCTAAAATTACCCCTGTACCCCTAAACACAAACCTAGCCCTGAACCCTAAAAATACCCCTGTACCCCAAAACCCAAACCTACCCCTGAACCCTAAAATACCTCTGTACCCCAAAACTCAAACCTAGCCCTAAACCCTAAAAATACCCCTATACCCCAAAACCCAAACCTAGCCCTGAACCCTATAAATACCCCTGTACCTCAAAACCCAAACCTACCCCTGAACCCTAAAAATACCCCTATACCCCAAAACCCAAACCTAGCCCTGAACCCTAAAAATACCACTGTACCCCAAAACCCAAACCTACCCCTGAACCCTAAAATACCCCTGTACCCCAAAACACAAACCTAGCCCTGAACCCTTAAAATACCCCTGTACCCCAAAACCCAAACCTACCCCTGAACCCTAAAAATACCCCTGTACCCAAAAACCCAAACCTAGCCCTGAACCCTAAAAATACCCCTTCACCCCAAAACCCAAACCTACCCATGAACCCTAAAATACCTCTGTGCCCCAAAACCCAAATCTAGCCCTGAACCCTAAAAATACCCCTGTACCCCAAAACCCAAACTTAGCCCTGAACCCTTAAAATACCCCTGTACCCCAAAACCCAAACCTAGCCCTGAACCCTAAAAATACCCCTGTTCCCCAAAACCTAGCCCTGAACCCTTAAAATACCCCTGTTCCCCAAAACCCAAACTTACCCCTGAACCCTAAAAATACCCCTATACCCCAAAACCCAAACCTAGCCCTGAACCCTACAAATACCCCTGTACCCCAAAACCCATACCTATCCCTAAACCCTAAAACTACCCCTGTACCCCATAACCCAAAACTGTATCTGAACCCTTAAAATACCCAAACACCCCAAAACATATACCTCAGTACCCCAAAACATATACCCCTATACCCATACTTACCTTATCCAAACATTAAAAAAAACATGCTTTTACCATTCATGCATTTACAACGAATTTTGTTGTAAATGTATGCGTAGTAAAAGCATATAAAATGTAATGCCATGCGTTATAATGGCATTGCGGAGTCATGGTACTTTCGTAATGAAAGTATGCGGAGTGATGGTATGCGGAAAGAAAGTTGCGGAATAATCGGTGTTTACCCTCCCCCGGTAAGTACATTGGTGGCACGGCAGGCCACATCTCCAGCAGCATACTCATATTTTTTCACCACCCATTTGAAAAATGCACAGGTCTCTCTCATTGAAGGCCAGCACCAACATACACTTTTAGACACACCTCCCGCCACAAGTTTTAGAATTGCGAACTTTAGAGCTGGGGAGCTACGTTCGAATCTCGGCATCAGCTCAACATCCTGTGATTCCAGGCAAATCGCTTTGTCTCCCCGTGCCTACCACAAATGAATGTGTTCTTCTGTAATGTAAATTGTGCTCATGCCATGTTTGTTGAGTTTGCGCTATATAATATTGCAAAGAAAAATAAAGTAGGGAAACTCGAGTTCACACACTACTGAACGCGCACTCTTAAGTGCATCAGCAGTGCACTGTGAATCGGAGCGTTTCACAGTCCTGTCACAGATAAGAAATGCTATCAAAACGAAATCCTACAAAACAATATACTACTGGCCGGCAACAATTCATACCCGGAGAACGTCGGCAAGGGCTGCTATCAACAATGAAATCATAAACCAAGGACTTATAGACATTGAAGACTCACTGTATCTATTAAGCGAGAAGTCCTTACAAGATTTCAGCCTGCCGCCAGCGGTCCGAACTAACCTAACTGGATACCACAATATCGCTACCGCACACAATATTCCAGAGCTAAATACCTACCTTGCTCAACACTTGCCTAACTTAGTTCCCGATCAACAACTCGCCTACAACACCATAGTTGATAGTGTTGAAAAGAAGCGAGGCAAACTATTGTTCATAGATGCCCCCGGTGGCACAGGAAAGACTTACCTAATCAACCTCATACTTGCCAAAGTTCGATCTTCTGGGAATTTGGCTCTAGCTGTTGCTTCATCTGGAATAGCTGCCACTTTGCTAACAGCTGGGAAAAGAGCACATTCTACCTTTGAACTGCCTCTAACAGTTTCCCTTGAAAGGGATTCAATATGCTCTATTCGGAAAAACTGACCTTTGGGGACACTGCTTCAAAATGTGTCTCTTATCATGTGGGACGAATGTACAATGATACTAAAACCATCGCTGCCTAGCCTTTTTTTACCCGGACAACGTCGGGACGGGCCGCTAGTATTCTCTAAAAGAGAAGATTTTGACCTCAGCCCTTAAAGCCAAGACTTTAAAATCTCTAGACTTCTCTTTTGAGGTGAGATCGGATTTGTCCAAAACTACACTGGATAGACAGTGGGATTTAGGCCAACGGATGGAAAAATTCAGGAGTCTAGGAGCTACTGTGCAAATGAGATTCCCTGCCTTCTTGAGGGTAATGTACAACAACAAAATGTATAATATCAAATCTCCCTTTGAAGCTGATGAGTTACTTGTTACTATTAGTGAACACGTAAACCCTCCGGAGCAAGAGTAAAAGAAGAAATTTTTGAAAATAAATAAACAATTAAATAAATATAAATAGAATATAGGTAATTATTGCAAGAAAAAGAACAAAAAAACAAAAAAAAAGGGAAAAAAAAGAGGAAGCCCCGTGAAAAATATATAAAATATAATAGATAAATGGGGGAAAAAGAAAAAAGGGAAGAAAAAAAAAAAAAAAAAAGAGAGAGACGAGAAGGGAAGAAGAGAGAAAAAAAAAAGAAGAAAGGAAAAAAAGAGGAAAAAAAAATATAAGAAAAGAGTAAAACTCACTAAGGGAAAGAGTAAAGGAAGGAGGGAAAAGGGGAAAAAGGAAATAAAAAAAAAAATAAAAAAAAAGAGAGGAAAAAAAGGAAAAAAAAGGGGGAAAGCAAAAAAAGAAGGAGAAAAGGGACAAAAAAAAAAAAAAAAGACAGGACAGGAATTGATGACAAAAAAAAGGGAAAATAAAACTGAGGGGAAAAAGAAAGAAGGGAAAAGGTAAAGGGAAAAAAATATATATATAAATATAAGGGAAAAAGGGAGAGGAAAAGGGGAAAAAAAAGGGAAAAAGAGGGGGAAAAAAAAAAGGGGGAGAGAGAGATATACTACATATAAATAAAAGGGGCTACACAAAGTATTTACACTCGGAGGTGGATATTGAACCTCAGGAATAAAGGATTTAAAATAGGGCTTTATGAGCCACCACTGCCTATATCTCGATCTTAGCAACCATCAGGATAGATATCAGGGCATGGAACAGGAAAACGTCAGAGACGACAAGCTGGCAATACATCAAGCCAGAGTAAGTTGGGGGGGGGTTCCAGGGGAGGGGGGGGTGGGAAAAGAAAAATTTAAAAGTCCTCATGAACCAAATTCAATAATTATGAAGAATATAGATCCATGGATGTTCCAATGCAGCTGTCTGGACGAAATAGTTAAAGATACAATTAATTATAAGCACTTTCTTTTAGATCAGAGGAGGGGACGGGAAACCCCGTTAAATATCAATGGTAGACATTAAATTCATGTCCTGGAACGTAAATGGTCTGCGTGTTAGGGCTAGAAGAAATAGAATCTTACAATATCTAAGGGATTCACCCGCGCAGATCATTGCGATTCAGGAAACACACTTGAATAAACAGGAAATTACAGATATACTTAAAAAGCTCAAATGGGTGGATAAATTCATAACTACGGACCACAATACAAGCATTCGAGGCACAGCTATTATCTTTAAAAAAGCGGCAAGGGCCCAGATTACGAGTTGGGAAATAGATGCGAGCAGTAGATGGCTGATAGTCAAGGTTCAACTACATTCAAAGGATATTAATATTATAAGCTATTATGGTCCTAATCAGGACGATCCTTCTTACTTAAACACTCTGCAGAACCATCTGATTACCTGCTCAGATCCGATAGTATGGGTGGGAGATTTCAACCTCGTCCTAGACCCAAAGTTAGATAAATCCCCTACCTCCAGAGCTGTTGTTCATAGTAATATGAGGGACACACTATTAAGATGTATGTCGAATCTTGGCCTAATAGATTTATGGAGACAAAGGTCTGGCAATGCCATGGGTGTTTCTTACCATAATCATAAATACAGACACAAATCACGAATTGATTACGCTTTATTTAGTCGCTCCATTAAGGACTGGGTCAAAAATATAACTTACCTCCCTCTACACCTGTCAGACCATTCTGCTATCCTTTTCTCTGTAAAAGTGGACCAGAACTCTACTCACCATTCTTGGTCATTTGACCGAACAATTTTACTGGAGGAAGAGGAGAAAGACTATTTGACACAGGAAACAGTCTCCTTTTTTAAGGAAAATTTAGGCTGTACTTCTCTGGTCATAGTATGGGAGGCTTGGAAGGCCTTCATTAGGGGCTGCATTACAGGAAGGGCCTCATTCAGGAGAAAGAAATATGAAGAGGGAATTCGACATATTGAGCAAGAGTTGAGTCACTTAGAATCATTAGACCAGTTCCCTTCAGACAATCAAAAGGAAACAACAGAATTAAAAACCAAGCTAGACATATTACTACAGGAGAGATTAAATAAAAGATGGCAGGCAAGCAAACTTGCTCACTTTGAATATGGTGAATCTGCAGGGAAGTTGTTGGCCTGGAAAATTAAATCTGAGCAATCCAGAAATTTCATTAAAGAGGTGAGGGTTGCTGGTGAAGTTAATAGCAGGTCAACAGACTCGGCCATAGGGGAAGCCTTCAGTGAGTTTTTCCAGAATATATATACGGAGGAACTGAACGTTAATGTAGATGATAGGAATGAATGGCTGAATAATATAACTCTCCCGGAATTGGAGGGCACCCAAACGGAATATATAGAAAAGGATATAACGGAATTAGAAGTTACTAATACCATTAAGCAATTATCACAGGGCAAAGCCGCGGGACCAGATGGTCTCCCTGGAGAATTATATAGGTTGCTCAATTCTACGCTCACCCCAGTCCTTACGAATCTTTTTAATGATATAATGACAAGAGGGCTAGCACCCCAAAGCTCCTGGGGGGAGGCAAATATAGCCTTAATATTAAAAGTAGGCAAAGACCCAGCCGAATGCGGATCTTATCGCCCAATCTCGCTTCTTAATAATGATTACAAGATTTTTACCTCAATTTTGGCTGCGAGATTGGGAAGCGAGATTGGGTCGATTATCCACTCGGATCAAAAGGGGTTTATTAGAGGCCGGCAATTGGCTGATCTAACCTACGATTTGGTGGGTGCCACTGATATTGCCTCAACTTTCGGATTACCCCTTGCCATCATGACCCTCGACGCCACTAAAGCGTTCGATAGGGTAAATTGGGAATACCTAAATTTAATAATGAATAAATTCCGTTTGGGACTCAAATTCTGTAGGACTATAGGCCTATTATATAACAACCCTAGAGCATCCCTATTAATAAATGGCACACGAACCACCCCTTTTAAAATCAGCCGAGGAACAAGGCAAGGCTGCCCACTATCCCCTCTCCTCTTTAATCTATATGTTGAACCGTTCGCACAATCCATTAGAGAGGACACTAATATTCCACATTTTATTTTCTCGGGTTGGGAAAAGAAGATTAGCCTCTATGCTGATGACATACTTATCTATACAACTAATCCTACACTGGCATTCCCCGTAATTATAAAGAAGGCGGAGACCTTTGGGAAATTCTCGGGTTATGAAATTAACGCAGGAAAAACCGAAATTATGGTTTGGAATATTCAAAATCTTCAACTTCCGATAAAATCATCCATGAGGTATCTGGGAATTACAATAACTAAAGATCCAGAGCATTTGGCGCAAAATAACTTAGCTCGTATTTCTCGAGAATCCCAAATTTTGATGAAAGCTTGGTCCTTCCTCCCACTTAAGATCTATGGGAGAACTAGCCTGGTTAAAATGAGTACTCTCCCGAAATTTACTTTTATCTTTAATTCCATTCCGTTAGCTTTTGACACCAAACAGCTTGGAAAATGTCAGCAGAATATTAATTCTTTCATTTTGGGTTATAAATACAGCAGAGTAGCTTGGAAAAAATTGAGAAGGAGAAGAGAAAAAGGAGGGCTTGCATTGCCAGACCTCGAATATTATGCTTGGGCATTTCATTTGACCCATTCTAGGATGCTACTTAAGCGCCCCTGGGAAAACGCAAATGGGCTGATGTACAAGGCAATGCTACTGGGTTCGGGTCTCCCAGAGAATGGCTTTCTCTTCAAGTTCGGCCATCAGAAGTTTTTCAAAAAAATTAGGTTAAAGACATTACTGAGTAGCTTGAAAGAGTGGTCTCAAATAAAATCTAAGGCCGGGATAGGATACTTATCTGAGCATGCACCAATTTGGGATCTACCCGGACTGGCATCACAAGAGGTCAATACAGTTAAAAAAGTTCTGCAAGATGCAGGAATCACAAAGTGGGGAGATATGTTGACGGAAAGATCAATCATAGACTGGGATATCTTCAAGTTAAAAGTAACATCACCACTCTCCTGGATAGTATATCTACAAATCGGAAGCTGGTTTCGGACTCAAATTAGGAAAAAAGGAATGTTGGGAGAGGAGAGTCCTTTAGAAAATATCTTAGTTGAGAGACCTGCGGGAAAAAAGGAAGTTGCACTCTTCTATTGGCACATTATAGAGGATGGAGAGCGAGATTCTAACCTCCCGGAAAAAGTATGGGGTGCAGAGGGAGAACCAGACAGAGAGGTCATTTGGGAGGAATCTTTCACCCTCCTTTACAAAATCATCAAGCCAGCATGGTTGAGGCGCAACCATTTCTTTACACTCCACAGAGCGTACTATTCTCCTAAAAGGCTGTCGAAATTTCAAACAGGAAAATGCTGCAGCAAATGTTCTTTACCGGCAGCCTCGGACCTTCATATGTTTTGGGAGTGTCCGAATATTGCCACTTTTTGGGATGAAATCAAAACAACACTCGAATCTATCCTAGGTATCACTATCTCGTGCTCATGGTCTTTAATCATCTTCAGATTAAACCACAATATTAGGGGACCAGAGAGAGATTTTTTGTTTTATGCCATTTTATTGGCAAGAAGAGAAATCTGTAAGAATTGGACTAATATACATCCCCCAACCCATGCAGAGTGGCTGGCTTCACTTTATGCAACATCAAAGCTGGATTTATCGAGAACTTGCAGCTCTCGGTCACTTAAATTTTGGGACCTTTTGATCAATTGGAGGAGAGATAGTTAATAACCCGGGGTTTTTTTTTTTTTTTTTTCCCCCCGGGTCCGATGATTAGGCCTAAAAATCTCTCTGTCCTAAAGGGTGGTATCGAACAACTACAGGACAACTGGCCGAACTGGTCCGAAGGGAGTAAGTCCGTCCAAGCTCTGTTGGTGACGTGGAGGAAGACCCTCGGGGTACCTGGAACCCAGTTTTGGGCTCCGGGTCGCCAAAGGGGGGTCGGTCCTCGTGGTTGAGAGGATAAGAGCATAGTTGGATCGACTTTTTGGCTAATGAGGACACAAAAAAAAAGTTTAAAAAAAAAAAAAAAAGGATGAGGCGTTATGACCAGAGCTACTGACTTCTGAACTAGGGAACAAGGTTCGAGTCTCTGCATCGCTCATCATACTGTGGTTCTGGGCAAATGACAATCTCCCTGTGCCTATAAAAATGAACGTGACCTTGAGTAATGTAACTGCTGCTCATGTAAAGCCCTCCAATACCTTTCAGTCGAGTTTGCCTTTATAAAAACTGCAGACAAAATGCACAAAGTGGTAAAAACTAAAGTTTTACCATAGAAAAAGAAATACAAATAGATACCCAGTTATTGGCTGATTTGTACATAGTGAAATGAGGGCTTTCCCCTTAAACTGAGTGATCTTAGGAAATATGTTATTTCTGCAAACTTCTTTTTCATCATGGTCGCGTATGAAAGTACTTTCAAATATGTTAGTTCAGAATACTAGTTGCACAAAAACCTATTGTGTTTGATTTAAGACTATAACATTGCGCTATACTAATGTTTGTCACTACAGGGTTCACATGAGAATCGTCTTGCCTCTTAGGGCCAGATGTAGGTAAGTAACATTTACCGATTCTTCATTACCGAAAATTACCGAATTTTACCGATTCGGTAATGAAGAATCGGTAAATGTGAGGGGTGGGTATGTAGGGAATCCAGATGTTCCCTTTTACCGAACCGGCAAAAGTCGGTATTTACCGATTCGGTAAATACCGAATCGGTAAAGCCTATTGATTCCTATGGGCTTTTCAGCCCATAGGAATCAATAGGCTTTACCGATTCGGAATTTACCGAATCGGTAAATACCGAATTTCACAAGGGTGCAGGGGGTGTCACTTTGACACCCCCTGGCACCCCCTAAACAGGATTGGGTGCCATGTGGCAGGCATACAAGCCCTAGGGGCAGGTCTGCCTGCCACATGGCATAGGTGTGCATGCACACATGTGCATGCACACCGGAATCGGTATTTTACCATGAAGTTGGATTTCATGGTAAAATACCGATTCGTTAAGGCCTTTGGGACTCAGAAGAGTCCCACCTACATATGGAATTTACAGAATCTGTAAAATTACCGATTCGGTAATTTTACTGATTCTGTAAATGTAGATTTACCTACATGTGGCCTTGGATTTAGGCCCCTACATACCGATTGGCCATTTACCTGTCGGTAAATGGCCTGAAACGGCCACCTACATCGGGCCCTTAGTTCACTAATGGTTCATTGTTTAAAAACTATCACTTTTAATAAGTACTTTCAGCGATGTGCTATAATGTGACTTATTAATGTCAAAGCTTACACATGCTAAAGAAATACACTTTTTTTAAATTTGAAGGGAATTCATCATATTTTATGTGGTTTGTTGTATGATTTGTATAGCAAACATTTTCAGGACTCGTCTCATGCATGGCTCTTAGAGCAAAGCCAGACCCATGGCTCGGCTCTTCATGTTGATTTGTTAGCTCGCCCATCTCTAATTAAAATCCATTTTAATGGTGAAGTTGATTTTGTTTTAGATATCGTGGGCAAGTAACTTTTAGAAAGTTGTCTTTGCCCTGCCTGAAGCCCCTTGAAGCTAAATCTGCATTTTGCTCTTCTATTTCTGACAGCCAGTAATTATATGGCACTGAGTGGTATTTTGTGGAGTGTATTTATGTTGCATTGAGTAGAGTGTAATTATGTGGCACTGAGTGGTATTATGCGGAGTGTATGTTGTATTCAGTAGAGTGTAATTATGTGGCGTGTAATTATGTGGCACTGAGTGGTATTACTGCCTTGTATGTTGCATTGAGTGCAGTGCAATTATGTAGCAAATCATTATATGGCCCTGAATGGTATTGTGTGCAGTATATGTTGCATTCAGTAGAGTGTAATTATGTGGTGGGTAATTATGTGGCAGTGAGTGGTATTTGGAGTGCATGTTGCATTGAGTGCAGTGTAATTATGTAGCATATAATTATGTGGCAGTGTGTGGTATTATGTGGAGTGTATTTATGTTGCATTGAGTAGAGTGTAATTAGGGGGGGTGTAATTATTTGGCACCGAGTGGTATTATGGGAAGTGTATGTTGTACTCAGTAGAGTGTAATTAAGTGGCGTGTACGTTTTTGGCACTGAGTGGTATTATTTGGAGTGTATGTTGCATTGAGTACAGTGTTTGTTTCAGTTCACTACAAAGTGCATTCATGGAACTAAGGGATGAATATGCACTCACTAGCGATAGGCAAATATGTCACAATATGAGAACGCTGAAATCACAATATATGAGTGAGGTGGAATGAGTGATGGCTCTGGAGAGGGAATGGGCCTTGATATCATGAGGAAAGAGTGAGTACTCTGTCGCGAGGGATAAGTGTACACCAGCGTGACAAGAGGAATGGTGAGCCTGAGTGGACATTCGCGTGATAAGACCAGTTGGGAGTGAGCACAGCGGTGAGTGGAAGGTGAAATGCTGATGGGTCACGAAGATCACAAGAGATGACTGTAGAATGCTCAGGGATGTCATGTGAAGTGAAATGGTAGGTGCAAGAGAAATGGTGTGTGGGAAGTGAACTTTGATGTCATAGAAGTGTTGAATGGACGGTCACCATAGAAAATGGTGAGAGGGTCATAAAGACACTACAGACTATTGAGTGAAAACTCAAGTAAGAAGATGTGATTGTGAACTGGGATCGATGTCACAAAACAACGATTTAAAGTGGGAACTCATGACACGAGAGATGGTTGTGTACCGGCCTCCGATCTCACAAGAGACGAATATAGAATGACCATTGATGCCAGGTGAGAATTAAGGACTGGGCACCGGAGTATCGAAAAATGAACAGGGACAGGTCAGTAACGTCACGAAAGATGGGTCGTGTTGGCACAGAGGTCATCAGAGACAACTGGGAAATAAGAGTTATGTAGCAAGAGACGAGTGGAAAGTGTTCCCTGATGTCATGAAAGCGGAATGTGAGAGCTAACGTTATAAACAATTCACGAGGTGTGTCGAGTCGGCCCATGTGACATGAGGTGGGTGCATCAGAAAGAAGAGATGGGATGAAGGAAGTATAGCCGGTATAAGCTACCAAAGACGAGTTGGGAATGTGTACTGGTACCACAACAGATAGGTCAATCTTGCACTGATGTTGCACGTGTGTGGATGTTTGGCCCAATGAACTGAGATTTTCACACTGGTTATAGTCACTTAATGGAGTGGAAAATTGAGCATCGCAGCCCTAATCCTTACCAGAAACAGCTTACTCTCATTGCAACAAAAAAAAATCCTATAGGTCTCTGACCTCAAAGATGTCTTGCTGTTTACCTAATAAGGTCTTACTCTGTGCTAGAGGCAGCGGTGAGATGCCAAGACAGTTCTTTCTCTATTCATATTTTAAAAAATTACAATCACCCAAAAAAATGCTACCCTTGAACGCATTGACCTAATTTCTGGTGCTCAAACCTATAGAGAGCAAAGTAGAAAAAGCCCGGGAGTGGTGCACGCGTGCCAAGAGGAATGTGCACCAGGGCCAGCGCGACCGCCATCTCCATCTGTTTCCAATTATGATAATTGGAAACAGATGGTGCTACTGCTCGCTCCTGCGGCTACTAGGCCAAGGCAGAGAGAAGACGGGCCATGCACCCGCCTTTGGCCAATTGCGTGCTGTCTTTCTTAGAAAGACGCATGTAAAGGCCAATAGGTGTGATTTTTTAAAAAGTACACGCACAAGAGTGTGTTTAGAGTAGAACAAGCCCTTACTTAAAGTCTCGCAGAGCAGCGCATGCGTGCTAGCTCAGGCGAGACCTAAAAATGACCCCATCGGATTATTCTAATAACTGTGTTTAGATTGTCAAAATCTGATTTTGGAAGCTATATACCTTTGCTGTTGTTGCCACTGGATTCCTTTCTCTTATCCTACATAATAACCAACGATCATTTACCCCATGGTTGATCATTACACTGTAATCTGTTCATCTCCCTTTCAAGTTAAGAAGAGGTCTAATTGTATGTCTTCTACAGCAGTAGTATTTAAATTCGGATGTTGCAACATATTTTCTATTGTAAAATTGATATAATTGTCTATATCCACATTCATTTATTTTTGCCCAACATTATTCCAATAATGTAATGCTTATATTTTGTTGCTTTTGATTGTTTTTCTAGATACTTTACCACCCAGCTCCTTCTTGGTCTCTTCTGCATGACTTTGAGCCAGCTATAGATCATTTATTTGTGATACGAGTTGTTATTTTTAGTGCCACATTGCCAGACTTCTGTTTTAAAATAACTTGCAGATCTTTTTGTTTTAAATGCTTTTAACATGTGTAGTGCAACATATGTGATGTAGTATTAGTGCTTATTCTATCTGTTCATTGTTTCCACCCATAATTATGACTTTATATATAACAATCGTTGTATTTGTAAACTCATCCCTTATCGTACTAGTTGTGACTCTTCCTTCATAAATAATCTGTGACAGATGGATGAAGGGCAACACTGAAAACTTTCCAGTCTGATTTACTACAAGTGCGTTCTCACCTTGGTAGTGCCAGACAACCAGGTTTGGTTCCAGCCTCAGTAGGTCACACCAATCCATCATATGTAGGCAGCATAGTAGCAGCATCAGTGCAACAGAGGCCATGGGTGGCCCATCAGGCCCACAGGCCCTTCTCAGGCCCCTTATAAGGTGATGCATTGAAGGCCTAATACACCATGAGCAGATGTGAAGACGATCAGTCTGCCCGCCTCATCAAAGGGAGTTGTCCGAGGACATGGTATCCGTGCACCGTAGATAATGTAAAAGTAAAGTTCTATGTAGCTGAATGGAGACTGGGCTAACAGGAAGCTGATTTTGCAGTGTCCTGCAGAAAAATAACATGGTCAAGTCCTGGGATAAGATGGGATGGGGTGAACTGGGGGTTCCAGAAAGAACTTATTAGCAAGGATGGAGGATCCGACTGCTGATTAGGTCAGCAGGGTGTTCCAGATACAGCAGAGATGGGAAGACCAGGGGAGCAGCCTGCTCAAGAGACAGCACGGGCCTAGACTTTAGTGGTCAATCTAGGCAACAGCTTCATCCATCTGCTCCAGTAACAACATGAGATCAAGGCAGTAGCAATCTCTCCAGGGTTAGGATTATTAGTGCACTGCAGATACAGCAAAGCATTGAGGCTCTTAAGGTCAGCCTGCAGAATGGGTTATCTGCCAGCTTAATTCTCAGCCCATGATCAGGTCCTGCATGGTAAGGAAGCTTTCTGTCTGCCACGATATAAAGTCCCGAAGGCTCTCCTGGTCCTGCCAGAGCTTCATTCCTTTTCTTCCCTGCAAGATAAAAGACAAGTGAGAAAATTTAGTTATAGGAGTTCACAGAGGATGCCAATAGTTATACCTTTTGCAAATGTGACACCTATAGCATTTGTAATGCAATATGTGTTGTATTTACGTGACTTAGATGTATTGATATTACAAATAACAATGGCTTTTAATTTTTTTTAATAATTAATACTTAATAAAAGTTATTGTAATTTATAATGGCAATAGCTTAAACTTTTGTAAATAACATTTGTGAAGATTATGTTCAGTGTATTTTATTGTGACGAAAATCTAAGAACAGAAGTGAAATATTAACATCTTTTTGTGACATTTGTAATAAAGCTTGAAACATTGAGAGAACATATTTGAACCAGTTGTTGTTGAATGGTTGCACAGATTGATGCTGTGGTGGCGCTGAGTGATGTTGTGGTGGCGCTGAGTGATGTTGTGGTGGCGATGAGTGATGTTGTGGTGGCGATGAGTGATGCTGTGGTGGCGACGAGTGATGCTGTGGCGTTCAGTGATTCTGTAGTAGCACACAGTGATGCTGTGGTGGTGCTGAGTGATGCTGTGGTGATGCGATAGATAGAGTGAGTGCGATAGATAGAGTGAGTGCGATAGATAGAGTGAGTGCGATAGAGTGAGGGCGATAGATAGAGTGCGGGAGATCGATAGAGTGCAGGCGATAGATAGAGTGAGGGCGATAGATAGAGTGAGGGCGATAGATAGAGTGAGGGCGATAGATAGATAGAGTGAGGGCGATAGATAGAGTGAGGGCGATAGATAGAGTGAGGGCGATAGATAGAGTGAGGGCGATAGATAGAGGGAGGGCGATAGATAGATAGAGTGAGGGCGATAGATAGAGTGAGGGCGATAGATAGAGTGAGGGCGATAGATAGAGTGAGGGCGATAGATAAGAGTGAGGGAGATAGATAAGAGTGAGGGAGATAGATAGAGTTAGGGCGATAGATAGAGTGAGGGCGATAGACAGAGTGAGGGCGATAGACAGAGTGAGGGCGATAGATAAGAGTGAGGGAGATAGATAAGAGTGAGGGAGATAGATAGAGTTAGGGCGATAGATAGAGTGAGGGCGATAGACAGAGTGAGGGCGATAGACAGAGTGAGGGCGATAGACAGAGTGAGGGCGATAGACAGAGTGAGGGCGATAGACAGAGTGAGGGCGATAGACAGAGTGAGGGCGATAGACAGAGTGACGGTGATAGATAGAGTGAGGGCGATAGATAGAGTGAGGGCGATAGATAGAGTGAGGGCGATAGATAGAGTTAGGGCGATAGATAGAGTTAGGGCAATAGATAGAGTTAGGGCAATAGATAATGTGAGGGCGATAGACAGAGTGAGGGCGATAGATAGATAGAGTGAGGGCGATAGAGTGAGGGCGACAGATAGAGTGAGTGCGATAGATAGAGTGAGTGCGATAGATAGAGTGAGGGCGATAGATAGAGTGAGGGCGATAGATAGAGTGAGGGCGATAGATAGAGTGAGGGCGATATATAGAGAGAGGGCGATAGATAGAGTGAGGGCGATAGATAGAGTTAGGGCGATAGATAGAGTTAGGGCGATAGATAGAGTGAGGGCGATAGATAGAGTGAGGGCGATAGACAGAGTGAGGGCGATAGATAGAGTGAGGGCGATAGACAGAGTGAGGGCGATAGATAGATAGAGTGAGGGCGATAGATAGAGTGAGGAAGATAGATAGATAGAGTGAGGGCGATAGATAGAGTGAGGGCGACAGATAGAGTGAGTGCGATAAAGTGAGTGCGATAGATAGAGTGAGTGTAATAGATAGAGTGAGGGCGATAGATAAAGTGAGGGCGATAGATAAAGTGAGGGCGATAGATAGAGTGAGGGCAATAGATAGAGTTAGGGCGATAGATAGAGTGAGGGCGATAGATAGAGTGAGGGCGATAGAGTGAGGGCGATAGAGTGAGGGCGATAGATAGAGTGAGGGCGATAGATAGAGTGAGGGCGATAGATAGAGTGAGGGCGATAGACAGAGTGAGGGCGATAGATAGAGTGAGGGCGATAGATAGAGTGAGGACGATAGATAGATAGAGTGAGGGCGATAGATAGAGTGAGGGCGATAGAGTTAGGGCGATAGACAGAGTGAGGGCAATAGACAGAGTGAGGGCAATAGACAGAGTGAGGGCAATAGACAGAGTGAGGGCGATAGATAGAGTGAGGGCGATAGATAGAGTGAGGGCGACAGATAGAGTGAGTGCGATAGAGTGAGTGCGATAGATAGAGTGAGGGCGATAGATAGAGTGAGGGCGACAGATAGAGTGAGGGCGGCAGATAGAGTGAGGGCGATAGATAGAGTTAGGGCGATAGATAGAGTGAGGGCGATAGACAGTGTGTGGGCGATAGACAGAGTGAGGGCGATAGACAGAGTGAGGGCGATAGACAGAGTGTGGGCGATAGACTGAGTGAGGGCGATAGATAGAGTGAGGCGATAGATAGAGTGAGGGCGATAGACAGAGTGATGACGATAGATAGATAGAGTGAGGGCGATAGATAGAGTGAGGACGATAGATAGATAGAGTGAGGGCGATAGATAGAGTGAGGGCGATAGATAGAGTGATGACGATAGATAGATAGAGTGAGGGCGATAGATAGAGTGAGGACGATAGATAGATAGAGTGAGGGCGATAGAGTGAGGGCGATAGATAGAGTGAGGACGATGGATAGAGTGAGGACGATAGATAGAGTGAGGGCGATAGATAGATAGAGTGAGGGCAACAGACAGATAGAGTGAGGGCAACAGATAGATAGAGTGAGGGCGATAGATAGAGTTAGGGCGATAGATAGATAGAGTGAGGGCGATAGATAAGAGTGAGGGCGATAGATAGAGTGAGGGCGATAGATAGATAGATAAATAGAGTTATGGTGATAGACAGACAGATAGAGTGAGGACGATAGAAATGTTTTGCAAAATCAAAAATGCCAGTGACGAGGAAGACCCGTTTTATTTAGGCCACCTTTAAATCAGCTGTTTCTTTTTGGCAGCCTGGAAAATATCTAGCTAATGTGAAAATAACACTGAAATGTCTTATTAGGACAGAAGAAAATAGGACATATGTGGCATGCACAGGTCGAAAACCAATTAGTTTCCAATAAAATATTCCATTCTTAAATTAAATATTCTGTTTAACTAAGATTTAAGAGGTCACTCCTTAATTATAGAAATTTCCTGTTAAATGTTAAGACTTGGCTAGAAAATGTCATGAAAAGTTAGAAAGAAACTAATATTTCCCAAACATGTCAAAAGAGGAAGGAAAAACGTGACTGTTTTCTCAATCCAATATGTGTTTGGTCGCCATACTAGGCAGGAGCTTCAAGTCTGGACATTCATGCTCACAATAGATCTATAGCAAGATTTGCTATACTCTGGGGCCACTCCCTCACCCCTTCCTTATAGCATGATGTTTACCATGGGCCGCCACATGATGCAAGAAATATGACGACAAGGATGAACTTTATAGCCAAGTAACTCACCATTTAAGTTTCACATACTCTGGTTTCTAGAGAAAAAGGGTATAATCTAATGGAACGACTTAAAGATGAACTATAGATATTGATCCAATACCGCATACACCATTTCAGGGTTGTTTCACCAATCTTGTACTGTGGGTTTAAATATTGCTAAATTACAGTTATTATACACAAATATGCCACCGAATAATCTCAGCTGTGTGTGGAACGCTTCTCGAGAAGGAGTCTTTAAATATTTCACTATCCACATCAAGATAGTCATTCACAGGCAAGACCTGATAAGTACCAAACCCAATGGCATAGAGTGCTGCTCCGTTGAAATGCCACCACAGACGCTAAACAGGAAAAATGCAAAGCAGGCTCAATGTACCCTAAACTTCTGGGTTAGTTTAATGTGAAGACACACATGGATTATTCTGTTTGAGTGTTCCTTGCCCCGGTATTGGGACATGCTGAATAGTTTCATATTAAATCTTTTCCAGTGGAATTTTCTGAGCAACGCATCCAACAACACCTCACGAGGCTACAGTAACAGTGAAACATTAGCTACAAATCAGAAGATGAGAGGTGGCCTGAAGGTAAAGGTGTGCAGGGCAGTGTGTGATAAACAAGATGTGAGTAACGCAAGTGCCAGCACATTCACAAAACGACACACTCCAAGAAAAACTGAGCAACAACCGCAGCTGTACTATGCCACAATGACAATTTAAATAAGAGTGTGCATGAAACAGGAGACTGTAGTCTAGTTTGTGCTAAAATATTTTAACCAGTCCATTCTCATTGATGTTTGTATTGTTATGAATAAAAAAACAAAATTTTTCCTGTATGGAAATCTACTCCAGTTTGGTAGTAGACGTGCCATATCAGTAATTACTACAAGCATTTAATTTGTAAAAAAATTATGTGTCAAGGCCCTACCTCAGGAGGACACTGCAGCGTGTGCCATCCATCGCTCCTGCAAACGCTGCCAGTGACAATGCCAGCATAACTTCTAGCCATTGCAGGGGCGTGGCCAAGGATGATTGCCAACTAGATGCTCCTTACGGAGCTCCCGCTGGCAACAAGAAAATCCTACATAAATCCTGTGCCACCTGGGGCAGTCTAAACCCCCACTCACCTAAAATACTGAGTGAAATGCTGGGGTAGTGTTTTGGGCAACTAAGGACGTCCGGAGCGACTCAGGGAGCTGATCTGCAACGGGATGGCCTGACTGGGCTGGGCTGAGAGGACCTGGGCCTTTGATGGTGAGCCACGATCCCTGACTACTGATAGAAGGCAGGGCATCTCTAGCAGGCTGTGTGTTGCATGGGGATAGCAGCCAGCCTGCAGACATCGAATGTGGAAATATCAAGGGACAGCCGGTGGCCGGGATGAGGAGCTATGATGACGCCAGGGGAAGCCGCGAGCAGCCGAGTATAGTGGAGATGAGCTAACCCATATGGGACTGGCGGCCCGGGGGGTGATTAAAACTGAGGAGCGCTGTATCTTCCCCATGTCCCACTCCTAAAGCTCTGCGGCGAGGGAGCAGTTGCTCGCTTCCTTCAGCAGCAACAAAAACAAGCAATGAATTCAGGCAGAAGGCAAATGGGAGGACAAAATCCATATAACACAGTATAATGAAAGTAGCCTCACATGGTGGATGATATAATTTTTTTTGCAGGCTTACCATTGATGAGACCAGAACCCCAAGTTTTAATAATTACAGATGCCTCCTTTATAGGATGGGTAGCACACCTTTAGGGACAGCTTATGAGCGGACATTAGAACAAATCGAAACAAGAGGCTAAGGAATTATCCAGCGGCTTCCTCCTGTGGGCGAAAACCGGAGGTTCGGGAGCGTCACGCCTCTTGGGGCGGGTCTTCCGCCTTCTGCGGGAAGCCCGCGCCCACGGAGTGGCTGGCCCAGAGGAGCAGTGGTGACGCGGGGCTTCCATGCCTGATGGAGAGCCCCGCGGTTCCATGCCTGATGGAGAGCCCGCGGTGGCTGCAAAAGTCCTGAGCCTGTAGCAGCGACAAAAGAGCCCGGTGAGTGGGGATTAGTTGTACCGGGGGCTGGTGCGTGTGTTTGCTTATTTTGGGATTGAGTAGGCGTGTACTGGCTGGGGGGTGGGGGTGGGGGTGTGCGTCTGTGTGTATTTGTGCACCTGTGTGTGTGTGTGTGAGTTAAAATAATGCTATTGTAGGAGGCTGACTTGCCTTGGAAGTGGGACAGGAGATGTGCACGCCGCGTGCATGTACGAGCGCGTACACCTGCTGAAATCGCTCTGCGCGTGCCCATCTCCTGTCCCACTTCCAGAGCAAGTCCCTAACAATAGAACTCGCTGGAGACAGCAGCGCTTCGCGCTGCTTACGCCAGCTCGACCTAAAAATATCGACCTTCAACAACAGACGGCAAGATACTGACTTGCACAACTTCATCAAAGTAAGCCTAAGCAGAGTAGTGCAGATTTACTATTCTACTCCACAGATTCTTACCTTGATGATATATGCAAGTCGATATATTGCAGTCTATATTGTTGCACAAATGTCAACATTTAAAAGTCAATACTGTGGTATCACACCATGGTAAGACACATGAACCAGCACTGTTGTGGAAACTAGAAATAGTGAGTTGTTTCTGAACCATATGCTACAGTTTTACTTGCTGTACTGCCTGTGCTGTAGGTAAGCTGCTGCTCTGATGCAGTAATGTTCACTGTAACAGTTACTGGAGGTACTGTCTGGTACAGAGTACCTGAATTTGATCAACTTGAAAGGGAGAGGACTGACACTTCCCAGCATGACTGCAGCTCTTATGATGGTACAGCACCAGCACTTTCCAGAAGCAAACAGGTACTCTAAGATCATGAGTGCCAGCACTTTTACATATCTAGTTAATTCATTTTATGTACTTGAGAACATTGAAACCTGCTAATTTAAGAGGCATTTGGGCCACTACCAGGCCCCATTGGGAACCCACCACTCGTCTTCCAACAACGGACCCTCCCCACAATTTTTCCCAGAATGCAGCACGGAATGCCACGCACCAAGGGCCACCTATAGGATAACACTCAGACTGAGTGGAGAGAGCAGAAGGATCATACCAGAACTGTAGATTGAACACAAAGATGTAGCAGCAGACAGATTGCGAACTGTGTTTGAACACTGCAGTGTCTCTCGAGGGAGAGGAGGACACACGGCTTTGATTTAGAGTTTTGTAAAGCGCTCTTATGCCCGGAGGCATCTTGGCGCTAGCCTACTACTGTAGTGTTCACAATCCTTGAACCCTAAAAGGTGTAAGCCTCATGCTATGCTCTGGATACTTCCAGACACGGGATAGAAGGGTAATCAATAAACATAGGGATGCCTTTGACCTAAGTGCATCAAGCACGTGACAAGAAACGAAAAGTCTCATGGGGTCTACGCGGGGCAATTATTTCAGGGTATTTGTTCTGAAGTACTTCAAAGTGCTTTTTATTTTCCAGGATTAATATAAATTGCCATTGATGACTGGATTAATGAAATTCAGAAACAAATATGTTGACTGTGTAACAAATAAATGGCTAAATATGGACGACTAAATGTGTTAAGTGAAGGAAGAAATGTGACGACTACAGGATTGAGTGCAATAAATAGGTTAAAAAAACCTAGGTCAAATGCACAAATTACCAGAACTGGTTTGAGACGTCGGTAAGGGCCGATTTACTGGGTGCAGCTCTTATGCAAAACACAGCCACAGCAGCTCTGTCTTTTGCATATAAACAAATATGGGTTCATTTATTTTCTGTTTATTTGCTGTTTTTACATCTAAGCAACATACACATATACATCCAAGCAAGCAAGCCCGGTTGCAAAGTAGCAGAAGCTTTTTTGCATACAGATGCAACGAGAAGTGCTTGCAAACACCTTTTTTATTTTTTTATTGGGATCAGTTGAAAAAATAACCAATTTTTGCAAGCAAATTTTGCACATTGTTTAACAAGCATTGGTGATAGCAATAATACGGCTCTTGTATAGTGAAAATGTTTTTTCAAGCTTACGTAACGCAAACAGACTGGGTGCAGCACAACATCACGTTAAGTACAAATTTGACAGTAGGAGGGCAAGTTATCTTCAGCCAAGAAACGGGTACCACATAGGCATCAGCAGTTCGTTATTTAATTTACTGTATTAAAAAAAAAGTATATTTATAAAATATAAGAAAATAATATAACTAAATTACTATTGTGGGTTAGGATTACAATTAGCTTTAGGGCTAGGGTAAGAGTAGCATAGTCAATAAAAAAATGAACATGCATTAAATTCATTCAAATGAATAAAAGAAAGGATGTGTAAAATTGGAAGGGATAGGGATAGTCTTGTTATGGTAAGTGTGTCTTGCGAACGTGCTATCACCCGCAAGAATATGCTCATGCTGAGCAGGTGTATGGGCCTTGTCTAGAGGGCGGGGCAAGGGTACTACTCGAAGACCAAATTCATTAGCTCCTTGCAGGACTCAAGTATAGAGAGGATGAGGTTCTGATGTGTAGTGGGAGGTAATTCCACTTTTTAGGAGCGAGGTATGAGAAGGCTCGACTTCCAGCTGTGGTTTTGTGTATAAGTGGGATGTGTGTGAGGAAGAGCCAGGCAGAGCGGAGGTGTCTGGCTAGTTGACAGAAGGAGATGCTATTGTTCCGGCATTCCAGGCCTGTGTTGTGTAGTGCTTTAAATGGGTGGGCGATGAGCTTGAACTGAGCGTGCTTGTGTAACGGGAACCAGTGAAACTCTCTTAGGTGTGGTGTGATGAGAGTCCTGCATGGAAGGTAAGGATGAGTCTGGCTGTCGTGTTCTGGAAGATTTGTTGTTTTCTGGTGAGTTGCTTGGTGATATCAGCATAGAGGGAATTTGCGTAGTCTCGCCTGCTAGTGACGAGGGCATGGGTAGCGTTTTCTCTGGTGATGCTCGGGAGCCATTTGAAGATTTTCCGCAGCATCCTCAGAGTGCAGAAGCAAAAAGCTATGATGTGAGGACGTGTGCTGACTTGTCCAGCTTGCTGTAGATGATCCAGACGTTCCACACATGGGAGGTGGAGGAGGTGGGGGGGGGGAGTAGGTTTTGGTTGAGATTCGCTGGCCACCAAGTGGAGTCCCAAGGTGAGTTTTCTTTTCTAAAGATCACAACTTCTGTCTTGTTGGTGTTTTGAACTTCAAACAGTTTGTCTTCATCCGGATGAGACCTCAGTCATACAGGAGGATACCTTGTTCCTTATATAGAGGATTGTGTCCGAGAGTGACAGTGTGAGTTGTGTGCCATCAGCGTTGATGTTGTGGGAGTCGATGATGTTGGTTAGTAGAGTCATTTATGAGTTGAAGAGAGTAGGATTGAGGGAAGAGCCTTGAGGGTCTTCCGAGGTGTATGGTGTTAGGCTGACCATTTGAGTTCTTTCCATCAAAAAGGAGAAGATCCAGTGGACAGCAGATACTTGAAAGTTGATCTAGTGCCAGTATCTGATGAGGGTGGGGTGGGATATTGTGTCTAAGGCCGCCAAAAAGTCCAGAAAGATGAGATCCACAATCTCTCCAGGATCGTGCGGGTGTTTTCTGTTGAAGCAATGAATGATGTTTCCGTGCTGTGGTTGAGTCTGAAACTGGACTGTGTGGCATCTAGGAGCTGGTGGTTGACTAGGTGATCGGTAAGGCATCTGATGATGAGTTACTCTGATACCCTTGGCTGGTTATGGTAGGAAAGAGATCAGTCTCTGGTTTGTAAGCTTGGTTAGGTCTGCCGTGGGTTTCTTGAATAGGGCAGCAACTGTGGTGAGTTTCCAATCTTTCGGGAAGGTGGCAGCGTCTATAGAAATGTTGAGTGAGGACTTCATTGATGGAATGAAGTCCTTTACTCGAAGGTGTGGTTGGGCAGAGGGTCTGACAGGCTCAGGAGTGGATGGACCTCATGGTAATTTCAAGTATGCTGGTGCTAGGACATTAGGTCAGGGCTAGTTGTTCATCCGAGATGAAAAGGCTTGCCACATGGTCAAAGGTGTGGCTCGTAGTTGACACATATGGATATGATCTTGATGTAGAATAAGTCAGATAGATAGCTGCAGTGATCTTGAGATGGGATGATGTTGGAGATGGCTGCAGCTGCGGTGAAGACATGACCATGTAGCCTATCTTGATCCCAAATCGAGCAAACACAGGCTGGAGAATATCAAATAGGCTGATAGGGACTCAATATGACAACTACCAGCAAAAATAACTATAGTAATAACTAAGTTAGAATGACACAGATGACTTACAAAGAACACCACGGTTGAAGAACTCTCCACACTGGTCAGAAAAGCAAACACCATGCAAGCACTAAAAATAATAAAATGAGTTACCTACCACAGGCTGAAATGCAAGACTAAAAGGCACAGATCAAATTCGACCTTTACAGAGAACAATTTTCTACTTGACTGTCCCACATAAAAGGTCATTCAGGAAAATTATTTTCCTCTCTTACAAGACAAAAAAGTATCACCAGACCAGCGGACTGAGATTGGGTCACTCGCCTGCCGGACTGGGACGACTGAGGGGCCCGCTCGAGACCACGCCTTTGGCCCGCCGGCAGGGGGGTGCAGGAGAGGGCCCAGAGAGACAGCGCGACGCTCGATTGGGTGCTCAGCGGGGACCGGTGTCGGGTCCGTGTCCTAAACCGGTGGTGACCCGAGAGTCGGGAGAGGCCCCAAATCACGCCCTTACTGGGTCTGCGGACACGCTGGGAGAGACCCTGGACTCCGATACCGCGGATATATGGCGATGGGAGACGAGGTGGGCTTGGGGTGACCCATCGAGAGCAGCACTCCCCTACACCTAGCCTCTTATCTCTCTCCTGACCACGCAGCTCTGCTGGCTATACCACTCGACGGAGGGGCGGCCCAGGGGCTGCTTCGGAGGGGGACTGACGCGCTCGGTGAGCGGCCCCTACATCCCAATCACAGGGCTCTCCATGGGAACATCCCGGCTGGCACGTCATTATACGAGTGTTTGGCCTTTGCCTCCACGTGTGGGCTCGGAGTTCTCCCAGTGGCCATCTTAGACGGGAGAATACACACGATAGCAACTCTGGGAATCGCCTTTTCACTGGACCCCAGCCGTCGGTGCTGCCGCGATAGGCAGGGCCCACACACCTCTGTCTCTGTCAGCACTATTCTCCCGGGGAGACAACAGCTGCAGGCTGGAAGACCTGTTCCCCCCCACGGGAGTCTCCCGTCCCTCTGCCCTGCTCCATTGGGTGCTTGGGGGGTTGAGTGAGCATGTCCAAAGCCAGGACCAACAAACCGAAACCCCAGAAAGACATCTTTGGTCGCCCACAGCCACAGGGAGAGGTGGCGCCGCGGCCAGGGCGAGTGACGCTGGAATCTGGGGATCACGGTTCGATCACTGGCTCCTGCGGCAGATTAGCCCAGCACCATGTGACTCTGGGCAATAGCTTGCTTAATCTTCCTGAAGGTCCCCAGCGCCTAGAGACCCTTACGATGATTGTTCGCGATTTACAAATGTGGGTTATTACTACTGACATGGCTAACATAGCAAAGGAAACTGAGACAGCGAAGTGCCCCTCAGCAGCCGGGGATAAACCCATCACGAAAACCCTCTTAGAATCACTCTTCCTCCCTCTCAGGGAAGATATCCAGTCAGTCAAAGCCGAATTCGCCGCAGAACTCAAAGATATACGCCGGGATGTCGACAGAGTCGGTGAGCGGGTGGCTGCACTCGAAGAGAAGAGCGATTCCACAGTCACAGACTTGACGACGCTTCAGCAAGAAGTCCTTCGGTTGCAAGACCAGAACGTGAATATGCAAATGCATTTGGAAGATTTAGAAAACCGCTCCTGTAGACATAACAACCGAATCCTGGGAGTGAGGTTGACCGACGACACCCGGGACCTCTTTGCCCTCACAGTTGGCCTCTTCAGGCACATACTCGGTGATTCCCACGAGGCTGACATCGTCTTGGACCGAGCACACAGAGTGGGTCTGCCCTGCGGTCCCAAAGCACCACCGGCGGACATCCTGGTGTGCGTTTAAGACTTCAAGACCAAAGAATCTATCCTTTCTAAAGCACGGACTCTCCATCCTATCTCAATTCAAGGTCATTCCCCGGTCCTATATCAAGACCTAGCACTGATCACCCTTCAGCGACGACGGCAGTTCCGCCCAGTGACCGACCACTTGCGGCAACAGGGGATCTCGTACTCCTGGGGGAACCCATTTCGCCTCATTTTCAGATACAACAGTAAACTCCACTATCTGCGCTCTTTAATGGACGTATGCCGACTGCTGGGGTTGGCCCGCCGAGTGAAGAGGAGGAGACCTACGGGCTGGGATCCAGGCCAGAGACCTCTCCATCAGGATGGCAATGTCAGGGCAGAAGACGGCGCCCTCAAAGACCACCCGCTTCGGAAATTGCCCGTAGCCAACAGGAAGCACTGGCGGCAGCTACCGAGGCCCTTGCGGGGGAGGGCTCTGAGGACCAATGATGGGCCTGGACCTACTATGCTTTTTAGAACCATCCTAATGCTGCCTTGCTGGTTCGGGGTAGGGGCGGGTGGAGAGCTTCCCTTCCCATTGATCTCACCATGGACCCCAACTGGATGCTACACCAGTCGTCTTGGGACGATGCACCATTCTTACGAACAGTTCTTGATCAGGTTGTTTTTGGGTTAGGGAGGGTGGGGTTTTCTTTGGTGCGGGTTTTGCAGGTTTTTTGGGGGGTATTGTTCCCCTCGTCCACCTTCCATCCCCTTTCAGGTACCAGATTGCTGCGCTATCGAACCTTGTTTTCCCCCTTGTAACCAGGAGCTCCTGAGACGCCCTTCCGGACCTTATCCCAGCCAGTCCCCCCTTTACATGTCCCAGGGCCCCGACATCACAAAAAATTCTCACCCTCATGTCCGTGGTCTCAACAACCCGATCAAACGCAGAGCGGTCCTCCACTGTCTAGAACACTCACAGGCTGATATCAAGAGACCCACCTTGTCCCTAAAGATCACCACAGATTGGGGTCCCGGTCATTCCCCACGCAACTATTTTCTTCTAATTCCACTAAATTAGCCGGGGTTGCTATACTTGTCTCTCGCTCTTTCCAAGGTAAGGTCCTCCAGAAGGAGGTGGAGATTAAAGGTCCCAGGTGGCGGGGATTCCCCTCATAGTGGGTTCTATTTACGCCTCCAATGAAGGACAAGGGAGATTTCTCCATACAGCACTCACAAAGGCGACAGCTAATTCTGAACAATACTTGCTGTTAGGGGGGACATAAAAATGGTCTTCGACAACGTCACTGACTGCTCTTGTCAGCGCACAACCCAAGTCGGAGCTCTTTGCCAAACCGACCTGGATCAGCTTAGCGATCTTGGGCTCTCAGACATGTGGCGCCACTTTCACCCTCATACTCGGGCTTATACGTACTACTCAGGGGTGCATAAAACATATGCCAGATTGGATTATCTCCTTAGCTCCAGTCCCTTACAGGAGCTTGCAATAGACATAGATCCTCACTGCATCCCTCTCTGATCACTCCCTGGTTGCGGCCATCTTTCACTTTCCACACGTCCGGCAGCCGCAGCGACACTGGTGCCTACGCAACACACTACTACATCACGCGTCTACGGTCACTTAAATCAAGACAGTCATCACAAATTTCTTGACCCTCAACGCTAATCCAGACACATCTTTGGCGACGAAGTGGTCTGCCCTCAAAGCTGTCCTGTGAGGGGAATTTATCGCCATTTCGGCGGCCAATAATGTGGAACGCAGCAAAAAAAAGAGCTGAACTAACCCAGCGGGTAGCGGAATTAGAGCAAATGCACCAACGCACAGGAGCCGCTCGGGCCTGGCGCCAGCTCTGTATAGAAAGGAAACAACTGGCAGCACTAGACCAGGACAAGACCAAATACTCGGCCCTTCGTCTCCGCCATTCTTATTACACGGAGAGAAATAGATGTGGCCGTCTCCTGGCTCACAAACTGCGGGAAGCGCGAAAAAGCCAGGGTGTAGAGGCCATTCGAGCCCCCGGGGGTGAGCTTAAATCGGAAGATGCAGACATAGCGGAAGTTTTCCAAGACTTCTATGCGGATTTATATTCGAGCGACTCTCTTGACGCTTCTCACAGGCTTGACTACCTAGAGACCGCGCAGATACCCTCACTTTCTCAAGCACAGGCAGAACACCTAGATAGGGATATAGGGACGGAGGAGGTAATCGCGGCCATCTCCCGCCTCAGACTCGGTAAATCCCCGGGGCCCGAAGGCTACTCGGCAGCCTTTTATAAAACCTTTTGTGGTCAAATTGCCCCCCTGTTGCGGGACCTTTTTAATACCTTTGCAGAAACGGGGCCATCCCAAGTGAAATGTTGGATGCCTCCGTTGTAGTAATCCCTAAGCCTGGGAAAGACAAGACGCTTTGTAGCGCCTATAGGCCCATCTCCCTTCTAAATATTGATATAAAGCTCTACACAAGTATATTAGCGACTCACCTAACGCCCTACATGCCCCAGCTTATTGAACCGGATCAGGCAGGGTTCATATCGCAGAGAGAGACCAGCGATAACACTAAAAGGGTACTACACCTTATTGAGAAGGCTTCTCGCACTCAAGGGGAGTATATGCTCCTGGCTATTGAAGCAGAGAAGGCCTTTGATAGGGTGCACTGGCCCTACCTGGAGCAAGTTCTGTTGTCATTCGGCTTTGGGAACAAATTACGCACACAAATACTTAACTGTTACCGCCTACGTAAGGCGACGGTCCATGTGAACGGCCAAACATCGTCCCGATTCCCCATAAGCAGAGGAACAAGGCAGGCTCTAAATGGAGCCACTGGTGTGGCGAATCCGGCAGCACCCTATTATTTCCGGGATTAAATTCGGGGGCGATACCTACACCATCAGCCTATACGCAGACAATATTCTGCTCTCTCTCTCTAATCCGATCCAGACCCTGAGGGCTCTCTTCGTCGAGCTACACAGCTTTGCACGGGCCTCCAGGTTCAAGATTAATATGGAAATCAACCGCCCTTGACATATCACTCGCTCCGGACACCCTGGCTCACATCCGCGACGAACACCCGATACAATGGTCCGCTTCCACCATCTCATACCTAGGAGTGTAGCTGGAGGCCACCATCCCCGCCACCGTGGCCGCTAACTATGGGAGGCTCCGTACCCACATTCACCAGGAGCTTGATCGTTGAAAATATCATACCCTCTCCTGGCTGGGCAGAATAGCAGCCACCAAGATGACCATACTTCCACAGATTCTTTATCTTTTCCAGATGCTTCCCCTGCCTCCCCCCGTGGGCTGGATCCAACAAACCCAATCAGACTTGGCGCGATTCATCTGGCAGGGCCGCAAGCCCAGGTTTAAGCATGCCATAGCAATTCTGCCTCCGGAACAAGGAGGTGTCGGGTCCCTGACCTACAGCTCTACTTTTACGCCTCCCAGCTCCGCTACTTAGTGGAGTGGAGCCGTCTTGAATCCGAGAAACATTATCTGTTTCAGGACCAAGCAGTCGCCGGTACGCCCCTACAGGATATCCCCTTCCATAATAGAGCACCCAGACCACCTAATCTTTATGCCTCTTACAGCACGGGCACCATGATGGAAGCATGGGATCGCACTGCCATAACCCATGGGCTGACGTCGCTCCCCTCCCCGCTCACTCCACTATTTAATAACCCAGAGTTCCATCCGGGTACCATTGCCAAGGCCTTAACACACTGGCACCCTACCCCTTGCAGAGCGTTGGGCCACTTATTTGACCTAGAAGGAACTATCCCAATTACAGATTACGGTATCCCGGAAATGGAGAGGCTGTCCGATCTACAACTGAGATACTGGGCTCTCCAACCACAAGTCAAACCCGGGGCTCAGCGATTCCTAACTGCATACGAGAAGTGGCTTATCACTCGCACTGGAGACAAGAAACTCATTTCAGATCTTTACAAGAACCTACTATTCACCACTGTACACACATAATGCAGGGCGAGTGCGTTGGGAGAGGGACTCAGGCCGCACTCTCACTCATAGGGAATGGGAAAGTATTTATTACAGGGCCAGGCCCTCAGCGTATCACACAGGCCTTACGAGACACTGACTAAAGTGGTGACCTACTAGTATTACTCCCCAGAGCACCTCCACCAGTTTACCCCCGCCAGAGCGCCCTGTGTTGAAGTGAATGTGGGGAGGTGGGTACACTAGAACACCTTCTATGGGGTTGCACCCGGATTAAATCGTACAGGTCCCACATTTTAGACAAAGTAGACTCGCATCTGACACACAACTTCCACGCTTCCCAGCCTATATCCTTCTGGGCTTACCCAATCCGCTCATGTATCTGGCTAAATCACGGAAAGGCGCCTGATTGCTATCGCCCTAGGAGCGGCTACCCAGAACATACTTGCACACTGGCGTTCCCCCCAGCCACCTCCATACTCCAGATGGCTGCCTAGGCTTTGGATGGTGTTGGGGATGGAAAAGAGGTCTCTCACTCTAGCGGGTAGGAGCTCTGAGCTCCCTGAACTGTGGCGTCATTTCCTAGCGCTGCTCACAACAGAATTCAGGGAATTGACGTGTCCCAGATATCTGCCACTCTTGCGTCTAGCGGATACACCATTACCGCAGGCGAGTTCCACACGAGGGTCTCGCAGACTGAGATGAATCATAAGATACTCTGTCCTTTCCCTCCCCTTTTCTTTTAGCCTCTCCCCTTTTTTCTCTTATTCATATTCATTTGGTGGACGAGGGAAGGGGTGGGTGTGGGACTGTTGGGTCTTTTCAGTTGTTTGCTTCTTGCAGCGCAGTATACATCTGTTTTACCAGACCCGCTCCATGCAGACTTTACAGTATTACAGCTACCTAGGACACTTGTTGTCTGTACTAAGATAAGTTTGAGAGCTGGGGATCATGCTCTTCGTTGTCTTATTTGTCTTTGAAACTATTAAAAAGATTTAAACCATAAAGTTAATCTAGGATAATAGGTACACAATGTGTATTTTCTTGTATTGCGCTCTTGAATATTTATTGTTTTAGAGAGCTGAGAAGAGAGGATGTGTGCCTGGGCCGTCTAAGCGCAGAGTGTGTGCCTCAGATCCATAGACAGTGTAACTGGGCCCAAGGAGCGCAGTGCATGTTTCTGGCTCCGAAGGAGCAGGGTGTCTATCCAAGTCCTAGGAATGCAAAAGAGTATCTAGGGCTAAGCCAAGGATGTCGTCTGGGCCCTGTGTGTACAGTGTGTGCATGGGCTCTGTGAGTGTAGCTTTGATCTGGACCTCATGGCAGATCAGTGTTTGCCTGGGTATATGCCTAATTTGGGTCTGCATGCTGAATGGGTACAAACATATAAGCTCAGGAATCTTTTAAATCCATTTTATATTAACCTGTGATCTACTGCCACTTTTATATTTTTATACTTCTTTGTTATAACTATAATGTGAGAGCAAAGATAGAACTAGAGATTCAATAGTGCATTTTGGTATTTAATCAAAACAAGGGCAATGGTGCACTAGGTGGACATCTTGTCAACTATACCCATTTAGCAATGAAATACGAAGAGTTATGTGCTTATCCTGGGACTACATCATTGGAGTTAATGTCCAACATTGAGCCTATTTCAAAGCCTTCACATAATAACAACCTGGCAGTCTATCCTACAAAGGGGCGAGGCACGCGTCTTACCTGCCTAAACAGTGCGCAAGGTAGTCCTGTCTCCATCCACCATCCAACAGAATGCAGGCAATACAATTCCAATCCCTCTGGAAGCTGTCTTCACCTTTCATCATATGTCATGCTAAAGCAGGGGCATACAAAATGGATTCCACTGACCCACAGTACTGAGCCAGACAGACACACACACAGACTCCTACTCCCATACACAAACTGCACACGCTCTACATACAAACGGATTGTCAGTGCAAGATTCTGGGTTTCATTTAACAGCAGAACTTTATATGAGAGGGGTCAGTAAACCCCACTTTCACGAACACAGAGAAAAAGGTCTAGACACAATACAATTTCACAACACACTGTATACCGTTGCCACTACTTTACGTGACGTACCCAGGGCATGGACAGTAGTTTGATGCCTACTGTAAGGGCAACCTTTGTGCACCCCTCCAGGTCACAAGTCAGGCCCTGGACATCGCACTATCAAAGACAAACAAGCCTTGGCCCCTGAGCTCTTGCTGGGATAGCCCAACTAATGGTCAGTATATGAGCTGCACATGCAATTGGGCACACGGGTCAAGGGTGCGCACCTCTTTAACCATATAGGGGACTGTCAACTGTAACACATCTATTGCTCGTCTTGGGGTTGTATGACTACCCCTGTGGATGGTCCACTTTGTTGGGGATTTAATTAAGGTTTGCCTAGAGCACTCACCTCCTGAACTGAGCCTGTGTCTAAGATAAGAGATCAAACACAGACGTAGAATGTGGAGTCTTTTTTTCTGAGTCCTAAGGCAATAGGTGGATACTGGAAAGTATCAATAGAAGATCCTGTCCTTTACAATTTGTGTCCCACAGCCTAAGATACTATTTCCCTCTCAGTGAATAACCAAGATACCCCCTCTGTACACTGAACTCTCCCAGAACAGCGAAAGCAAGCACTCAAGGTGCCGCTTACTTCTAAATGTACTTTGTCAAATTTGTTATTGCTTGCGGCCTCGCAAAATGGTGCAGTATAATCAGTTGATATACATTGTTTGCCCCACAAGACTATTTATGAATATAAAACACAAAGGATTCAATTTCAGATGTATTAGGCCGCATCTTTAATTCTAGAAGACATGCATCTATTAGACAGCTGTACGTCTTCTACAGCCATAGCCCCTTTCAGAGCACCCCTATAAAAAGAGGGGTGGATCTGGATAGTGTCTAGATGTCAGCACACACGACAGTGGCAGCAGTGAAATGCTAGGAGAGCATCATATGCCTGAGCAGGGCTATGTGTAATGCACATCTGGTAGTGTGTTACAATGTTTTAGCAGCATTAAAGCTGTTCTGTTGCACTGTAGCACTGCAATGTTGTCTCTTGTGGAGACACCGGTGTTGTTTAAGCATGCTTTGATTGTGCTGCAGGTCTTCAAGCACATAGATACCCAATCGGGTGATGAGCCACACTTTATAATTCCTGATACGAGACAGAGCCCGACTCACTTGTAAAGAGCACTCATGTGCATATTGTCTCGGAGCCAGTAGCCTGCGCACCATTAGGGCAGACACAGCTGAGTTGGCAAAGCAAGCACAACAGAAAAGATCTTCCTGGCTGTACTCTGAGCCACTTCAATCCTAGAGGCATATGATTAATACATTCTTTTCTGACAGCTTTCTGGTAACATTTGATGGCAGCCAGATAAGATTTATTGGCTATAGTATCCTAATATCCACGGCGTTTGGTTTATTATCCATAATTAACTCAGAAACCTCAGTGTTAGGCCTGGCTATAGGGTGGCATTTCAAGGCAAAAAACCAAAAGTTACCAATACTCATCTCTCCTTCCCTAGCAATGGCCTCCCCAGCATGTAAAGTTACAGCGCTCTCAGGCTCCTGAAGGCTCGAACGCAAGTGGAACAAATGCTTGATAAAGAGTGACTAAAATAAGTGAATGTCACAGGAAGACTAATGTTTTCAACATGTACTCCGAGCAATTGAGGACAAGTGGTAGCTGGTTGTGAAGAAACAAGCGAATCTGCGACTTGACGCCCGTAGGCTTACACAAACAATGTACAATGTACTGAGGGAACGGTCACTAGCAGAAGATGGTGTTACAGTCAGGGAAAACCATCTCATCATAACTCTTCGACTAGTATCTCAACGCATGCAAGCTGCTCATATTTCCCACCAAGGGGTTGTGAAGACAAAAATTTGACTTATTCAGAAGGCTTGTGTCTGAACCCCTTTCAGAGGGCCACAGGGCACGCAAGGGGTACTGGGCCCAACTGTGGGGGTTGAGGTCTTTAATTCCTTATGTCCCAGGGCCCGACCTACTATGGCTTCTGAGCAACTAGGCCAAGTACCCCTTCAATACTCGACTCACAGGGTTAGCTGGTCAAAGTAGTCCACGGCTCGCTTGGGGCGGGAGGGGTGAATACAGGATAGTGAACATGGGCTCACAACTCAAAATGCATGCAAGGGCAGCAACAAATCATTGTTCAGTCAAATAGTCACTTCTATGAAGAAAGAGAAGTATTTTATTTCTAATGCCTATCAAACACAAAGGAAAAAGACAATATTCACAAACGGTCATGCAATTCCGCTAAGGTCAGAGCTCTAGTGTTTCTTTGGCAATTCCTTGTCCCACTACCTATTCGAGTTAATGTTAGTGGCTAATCCCCACTCACTACGGCCCCTCGCGGCGGGATGCCTGGCTTTCACCTTGTGGAAGCCCTGCCGTGGTTTCTCACAGGGGAATACCAGGACGGGTTCCCTAAGCAAGCGCCGGGACGCTTACGGGCAGCTGTGCGCTTTACAAGTCCAGCACATTTACATTTACATTTACTACTAGTAACATCAAAAGCATGGTCCACTAGCAGTCTGAGTCTCAAGAGTCCACTTTTATTAATGTAAAGTCAAAAGTGTTCCTTCTATACCACACGAACAAGGAGCAAGTTCCCCTATGGCTGACAGGCACAAAGTCAGTCTTACCCACACCGGCAGGCGTGAAGCGTCTGAAGAGCCTGATTGAGCCCAGTCCATGATTGCTTCAAGAGGCTACTGCTGGGGTTTGGTGAGTCTGCTGCAAGTGGCCCTGGTGGCTGTACTCAGCAGGTGCTATGTCCCTAATGACCAGAGGTTCTCTGCAGCTCCTCCTGAGGGGTGTCTGCGCCATTTCCGGGTGTGGAGGTTGGTTCCGATGATCCTGTTGCATGTCCCTTGTCTGGATGATGATGCAGAGTTGCTCACACAGAGTGCACACTGTTCCAGCAAAGTTTACAGATCATGCTGCAGTTTTTTATGCTAACGGTGACCCCGTTGACATACTTGTCACTGTATCTTACAGTACACAGGCTCCTGCCCAACTGGTACTGTGATATCTTTGGTGGTGGCACCTCCAAACATACAGAGTCACTGCCCGTAACCACACAGGGCTACGGCCCTTACCGCACTGCAGTTTTGTTTCACTGTGTCTGGTCCTGGCATATGGGGACGCCGATTTGATACTACACACAGCACCCGGCCCAATTGGCGCAGCAGGCACATTTCACGTCAGACTTCCCCTGGCATACGGGGTTCGCCAACTCCGTCCTGCACACAGGCAACAACACAATCAGTGCAGCAGCACTTCCTAACACCCCGCAGAGGTAGTCCACTAGACAAGGCTTCCCACTGGATCTCACTCCCTCCAACACTCTCCTCTTTATCACAGGGTACAGTGTTCATGGAAAGCAGGCAGACGCTGGTGCTCCAAGGTAGGTGGTCTTGGAATCCCTTGGTGATGTTTGCTCACCCAGACTAGACTACCAGGCATCGGCCCCCAGTTATGGTCACTTGAAGAAGTCTTGCAGAGCTTCCCCATCTCAGTCTCACTCAGCCTGTCTGACTGCTTGGCAGATGACAATGCCATTATTACTTTTGAGTCTGAGTCTTTAAAGTTGATGTTTAGGGTCTGCTTCGGATTCGGTTCTCTAACCTCTCCTTCTTCTTCTTAAGAGCAGTCTGTCACAGAAGGAGTGACTCCAAAGCTCACAGCCCCACAACATGAGCCAGGTAAGTGACTAGAGTTCACATGTGGATCTCAGCCACAGTGATATGTGTATCAAAAGGTTAGCCCGGGGTCCAGCCCTACTCTTGAGGATTCTCTTATCAGACCCATCTCCTTCTCCTTTCTGAGATGTGCTCAGGCCCCTTCCTTGTGACCTCTAACTGAATCAAAGAGCACCCTTTGAAGTGTGCAGGGGAAGCATGGCTCTCCCCTCCCCAGTGTGAGTCCCACCCAGCCGACAGCAATGCAGCAATTCACAAATCTGTCTCCCAAAGTGGAATCCAGGGCCTGCCATGTATTGTACCATCCCCAGGCCCACATACACGCAGTGTATGTGTACAAACTGCACAACACTGTATCCTTCATGTATTGTACTACTCAGACACACATACATCTAGAACATTAATTTAACGTGCACACACTGCACAGCACCATATTCTGCATGTATTGTACCACTCATAGGCACATATATATCCAGCACATGCACTCATCATGCACACGCTGCTCAGTACTGCATTATCCCTGTATCATACTATTCATAGACAAAACATACACCCTCCGCAGATGGACATCTTCTGTGCAGCACTCTACAACAAACCTATATAGGCAAAGGGCGAGTTAAACATACAGCAGCAGAACTTTAAAAATTGAGCGAGCCTGTAGGCTTCACTCCACTGACGCAGCACTGGCAAAGCAAATAGGTCTAATCTATGTGAGAGCTATTGGCTTTGGCAATGTGTCTCAGCCATGTTGTACACCAGTACTGTTCAGCATGGCCTAAAGTTAGTGGCGTGAATGTTGCAGAGTGGAGTGTCGTAGAGTGGAGTATCAGAGTGGAGTTCAAGTGGTGTGGAGGGGATTAGGGTGGAGTCAGGGTAGCCTATGTACACCACGGGAAAAACATATTGGCAGAATGCTTTTTCTCTATGTGACAACGACAGCATATATAGAGGATCAACATACAGAAACAAACACAGGAGAGTGGGAAGGAGAATAAAAAAAAAGACAATGGAAATAGTACCTGAATCATAGCTCGTTTAGCGGAGGGACATTAATTAAGGTGTATAAATCAGTGCTCAATAGAAGAGCAGGAGGTAACTCCAGGGTACATGCTGGCAAATTAGGAGGCAGAAAAGAAGAGTGGCAATTATTCAAATGAATACTAAGCGATGGATGGGCTGCAAACCCTTTATTGTGCACAACAGGGTCTTGCATGCCCCAAGGCATGCTGGTCACACAGGTTCAACCTGAAAACAAGCATTGAAAATGCAATAGGTCTCGCCCTCGTTTAAGTTAAAGCAATTCTGTTTGTAATTAGGTGGCTTTTATTAGTGTTTTTCAAACTTTCATGTACATAACATGCATATCTATGCATATATGTATGCATGCGTTTATATTTTATGCGTTATTTGTAGTTGTATAGATATGCAGATGTGTATATATATGTTTATATATGTATGTACATATATATATATATATATATATATATATATATATATATATATATATATATATATATATATATATATATATATAGTGAACTTAGAAGACTAGAGACCTATTTTATACTAGAATTTAATTGTAAGGAGCCACAGGAATTGAACGTTGATGAAGACCTTTACACATGTTTAAACTGATTAACTGTATATATAATTAATTGTTTTTTCAACCTTGAGTATATCGAAACTGCATTTGGAAACTTTTTGTTAAGGATTTTAATTGACAGAAATTTTCAATTTCAATAGTCTTATTTTTTGGTTCCCTTCTTTTTAATTGCTTGGCGGGTAGTATGTAGTTCAGAAATGGAACTGGCTCAGGGAGGAATGTATTGTGATGAATAATGCTGTTTTTTGTTATATGCACGGACACTTTAGATAATCTTCTGCCGAAGTGCAATATGAGTGGACTGTTTACATATATGAGGTACTGTTGTTGCATTAGCACTTTATTGAAAATGAGACGCACTTTAGCACTGGCACTTTATTATCCCCATGTGCAATATATAGATAAATGTTTACAGTAAAAGAATATTACTAGTTTACAGAAGCACTTGCACTTTATGACTAATAAATAAGGTTGATTTGATAGATTAGCATTACCATCCATATAAGTCCCACCTTGATCTAAGAGGTATATAAGATCAGTAGAGCCACGAGGTTAATTTAACCAAGATTCAGTTGTTCATTGTTAAATACAATATGGCAAACACTTAAGACACTTGCACTTGCACTTTAATTATTGAATTGTTTTTTACGAGTGACATTACCGAGTTATGTTTACTCTTATTCAGGGATTTTAACATTTGTCTACTTGTATATTTGCTTTCAAGCAGAATAACAAATGTCTTTACCTGTGAAATACTCATTTCCGATGTACTTAAAAATGTCAAAATGGCCGCCGTATTTACAAACAACTGAACTTTCTGATGTGAGTTCTTTTACAGTTTTTACTACCCTTCACATGCATTAAAGGAGGGTTCCATGATAACGCAAAAACATCGTGATCAAGGGAACTTGACTCCCGAAACGCGTTGATGATATTGCTGCAACCTAATAAAGAAGCCTAAGAAAACGATATTCGTGAGTGCCGGATGATTTCCATATGAACGAAACTGGAGTTGGAATCTTATTATATATATATATATATATATATATATATATATATATATATATATATATATATATATATATATATATATATATATATATATATATATATCTGGAACACTCCAAACTTTCTCATGCAAGTAAGGCACTGACTCCGTGAAATAAGTGATTCCAAATAAGTTTATTCACTTATTTAGGCTGCTCGACGCGTTTCGGCGGTAAGCACCCGCCTTGTTTATATATATATAAATGCATAAGCAAAGGCTTCCTGAAAGCCGAAACGTGTCTCTCCTTAATACTGGAACTGAGGGCTACCTGGCAAAATAAAATAATGCTGAATCTTTAAACACCTCGAGTCTGTGCCATTCTTCCATGGAGTTTCTGTGGGAACTGGATCTTTTTGTGTGTGTGTGTGTGTGTGTGTGTGTGTGTGTGTGTGTGTGTGTGTGTGTGTGTGTGTGTGTGTGTGTGTGTGTGTGTGTGTATGTATATATATATATATATATATCAAAGCAATCCTAGCCGCTGTCAGCGCAGGCTAAAACAGGCGCAGGCCTCTTCTCCTTGTAGTAATTTCAAGCTTTTTTAATAAAGCGCCATCACACCGTCAGTCGGGTTAGCAGTGGTGATTTTATTGTCAGCAACTGGATCTTTTTGTTTGTGTGTGTGTGTGTGTGTGTATATATATATATACATATATATATATGCGTAGAGAGGTAGAGGGGAAGAGAGGTAGAGAAGTAGAAGAGTAGTGAGTAGTAGTGAGTAGTTGAGTGAGTAGTAGAGTGAGCAGTGGAGAGTGAATAGTAGAGAGTTAGTAGTGAAGAATAGTAGAAAGTAGTAGAGAGTGAGTAGTAGAGTGAGTAGTAGAGTGAGCAGTAGAGTGAGCAGTAGAGAGTGAGTAGTAGAGAGTAAGTAGTAGAGTGAGTAGTATAGAGAGTAGTAGAGTGAGTAGTAGATAGTAGAGAGTGAGTAGAGAGTAGAGTAGTAGAGTAGAGTAGTAGAGTGCAGTCGAGAGTGAGTAGTAGAGTGAGTAGTAGAGAGTGAGTAGTAGAGAGTAGTAGAAAGTGAGTAGAGTGAGTAGTAGAGAATAGAGAGTAGTAGAGAGTGAGTAGTAGAGTGAGTAGTAGATAGAGAGTAGTAGAGAGTGAGTAGGAGAGCGTAGTAGAGTAGTCGGGAGTGAGTAGTAGAGAGTGAGTAGTAGAGAGTGAGTAGTACAGTGAGTAGTAGAGAGTGAGTAGTACAGTGAGTAGTAGACAGTGAGTAGTAGAGAGATAGTAGAGAGTGAGTAGTAGAGAGTGAATAGTAGAGTAGTAGAGTGAGTAGTACAGAGAGTGAGTAGTAGAGGGAGTAGTAGAGTGAGTAGTAGAGCGTAGTAGAGAGAGAGTAGTAGAGTGAGTAGTCAAGTAGAGAGTAGTAGAGTGAGTAGTAGAGTGAGTGAGTAGTAGTAGAGAGAGAGGAGTAGAGAGTGAGTAGTAGAGAGTGAGTAGTAGAAAGTAGTAGAGTGAGTAGTAGAGAGTTAGTAGAGTGAGTATTAGAGAGTTGAGTAGTAGAGAGTGAATAGTAGAGAGCGAGTAGAGTGAGTAGTAGAGAGTTGAGAAGTAGAGAGTAGTAGAGTGAGTAGTAGAGTAGTAGCGAGTGAGTAGTAGAGCGTGAGTAGTAGAGAGTATTAGAGAGTGAGTAGTAGAGTGAATAGTAGATAGTGAGTAGTAGAGAGTGAGTAGTAGAGAGCACAGTCCTGTGTCTGGTGAGGGGTGTCCTGTGTCTGATGAGCACAGTCCTGTGTCTGGTGAAGGGTGTCCTGTGTCTGATGAGCACAGCCCTGTGTCTCTGGAGGGGTGTTCTTTGTCTTGTGAGTGTGCTCCTCTGTCTGATGAGTGGTGTCCTGTGTCTGGGGAGGGGTGTCCTGTGTCTGATGAGCAGTCCTGTGTCTGGTGAGGGGTGTCCTGTGTCTGGTGAACACAGTCATGTGTGTGGTGAGGGGTTTTCTTTGTCTTGTGAGTGTGCTCCATTGTCTGGTGAGTGGTGTACTGTGTCTAGTAAGCGCAGTCCTGCGTCTGGTGAGTGATGACTTTAGTCTGCTGAGGGGTGTTCTGTGTCTAAAGAGTGGTGTCCTCTGCCTGGTGATAAGAGTCTCGAGTCTGTAGAGGGATGTTCTTTGTCTAGTGAGTGGGCTCCTTTGTCTGGTGAGCAGTGAGCGGTGTCAGGTGAAGCAAGTCCTATACCTGGTGAGCAGTGACCTGTGTCTTGTGGGGAGTGTTCTGTGTCTGGTAAGCTTTAACTTCTGCCAAAAAGAGGAAAGGGGGACGGAGCGAGCTCTAAAAGTGTGCACCCGCCACAAGGAAATTAAAAAATAAAAATAAAAACCTCCTTCCCGGGAGGGAGGTAGGGCTGAAAGACTTCAAACAGTAGTGAAAGGGGCAAGCTGATGCTTCTTGGGGTGCAGCTGAACCAGGGCTGCAAATAACCAGAAATTGCACAACTTGAAACTGCACAGCATAGAGCCTTCAAGTTGCAAAGCGCGCACTCACCCAGTTAAGAACATTAACTACAGCAACACTTCAGGTCCAGTTCAGGCATTAAGTTACCCCATACAACGAGGTGTCACAGCATGTGGGTTCCTACGAATTTATCAAACTTCCATTGACAGGGTGTCGACTTGAAGGGTTCCAGTTGGTCAACTTTAAGGAAATCATGCATGGGTTTTTAACTGTTGAAAAATACCCATATTGTTGCAGAAATATCCGCGCAAAGAGCAGCATAAGGTTTCTCCGATCTCCCCTACCTCTTAACCAGAAAGGCTGGTTTGTTGAAAAAAACATAAAAGTACATGAACCTTCTTGTCAGTAACACATTTTGCTTAATACTGCAAAAGCGCAGAGAACAGTGAAATGAAAAGCGTGTCAGCCATTGCTGAAGGCAAATGCTGTAATACAAAAAAATAGTGCCTAGCGGCTCATTAGGAAACACTGCCTCCTGCCGGAAGTAAAAGATCAAATCCCAGTGGGCAGGGCCAAAAGGGGACAGGGTGGCAACCCTCAGTGTAATGATTGCCTCCGGTGCAATCATTACACTGTGTTTTGCATCATCCATGACGCAAAAAGACGCGCACCAATCACAATTGTAGGCGGAGCCACCCCATGACTTCTGGAATCGTATCGATTCCAAAAAGGCCTCTGCAGGCAGAGCAGCGCGTGCACTGCTTTCGCCAGGCCGAGACCTAAAAAAGGATCTTTTCGCTCCTACTAATCACCACACAGTATGCTGTCACGACTGCGCTCAAGGTGTTCAGCTTCTGGTGAAGGCAATAGTCTTCTACCTCTATCAGAGGTAGTGCTTTGGGCACCCCTCCTGGTCCAACAAGACCACAATCTGTGAGACAGGTTTATGTCACAGCACACACAAAATCAGTATTTGCCTGTGACACCAAAAATCTACATCAGGGATAGACATCAGTACAGTTGGGCACTCAAGGCAGGGGAGTACATCCATTACCATGCAGAGGACTTTTCCATCCCAGCAGTTTGATTCCCAGAACTAAAGGCCTACGTTAAAAACACTGTAGCCAACTGTCTGTCATGTCAAGCAGTGGGGCAGCCACATCCCCCAGTTCTCATAAGATCAGAAGATGCTTTCACATCACTGTAGTCACAGTTAAATGCCTATTTTCCCACCCTACTAGAATGTCACCATTTCTTGGTTATAATAGACAATTTAAGCAAGTATCCAAAAGCAGAATTGGTGCAATCCACATCAGCAGAAGTAGTAATACCAAAACAAATGCATGGCCTGACACTTAAAATAACAAGCACTGGCGTTGCCAATAGGTCTCGCAGTAGGAAAGTTGGAGCTATTGGTTTTGTAAATGACAAAGCCCTTTATGTATTTAAAATGATAACCAAAGTGAAAGGCATTGTTATTTGCAATTGTAATGGCTCCAACTGTCGTACTGCGAGACCTATTGGCAACGTGAGTGGTTTTTCGTGTGTGAGTGGCGTTGTGTGTGTGAGTGGCGTTGTGTGTGTGAGTGGCGTTGCGTGTGTGAGTGGCGTTGCGTGTGTGAGTGGCGTTGCATGTGTGAGTGGCGTTGCGTGTGTGAGTGGCGTTGCGTGTGTGAGTGGCGTTGCGTGTGTGAGTGGCGTTGCATGTGTGAGTGGCGTTGCATGTGTGAGTGGCGTTGCATGTGTGCGTAGTTGAGTGGCGTTGCGTAGTTGAGTGGCGTTGCGTAGTTGAGTGGCGTTGCGTAGTTGAGTGGCGTTGCGTAGTTGAGTGGCGTTGCGTAGTTGAGTGGCGTTGCATGTGTGAGTGGCGTTGCATGTGTGAGTGGCGTTGCATGTGTGCGTAGTTGAGTGGCGTTGCGTAGTTGAGTGGCGTTGCGTAGTTGAGTGGCGTTGCGTAGTTGAGTGGCATTGCGTAGTTGAATGGCGTTGCGTAGTTGAGTGGCGTTGCGTAGTTGAGTGGCGTTGCATGTGTGAGTGGCGTTGCATGTGTGAGTGGCGTTGCATGTGTGAGTGGCGTTGCGTTGTTGCGTGGCATTGCGGCGTTGCGTAGTTGCGCGGCGTTGCGTAGTTGAGCGGCGTTGCGTAGTTGAGCGGCGTTGCGTAGTTGAGCGGCGTTGCGTAGTTGAGCGGCGTTGCGTAGTTGAGCGGCGTTGCGTAGTTGAGCGGCGTTGCGTAGTTGAGTGGCGTTGCGTAGTTGAGTGGCGTTGCGTAGTTGAGTGGCGTTGCGTAGTTGAGAGGTGTTGCATGTGTGAGTGGCGTTGCGTTGTTGCGTGGCGTTGCGTAGTTGCGTGGCATTGCGGCGTTGCGTAGTTGCGCGGCGTTGCGTAGTTGAGTGGCGTGGCGTAGTTGATTGGCGTTGCGTAGTTGAGTGGCGTTGCGTAGTTGAGTGGCGTTGCGTAGTTGAGTGGCGTTGCGTAGTTGAGTGGCGTTGCGTAGTTGAGTGGCGTTGCGTTGTTGCGTGGCGTTGCGTAGTTGCGTGGCGTTGCATGTGTGAGTGGCGTTGCGTAGTTGCGTGGCGTTGCGTAGTTGCGTGGCGTTGCGTAGTTGCGTGGCGTTGCGGCGTTGCGTAGTTGCGCGGCGTTGCGTAGTTGAGTGGCGTTGCGTAGTTGAGTGGCGTTGCGTAGTTGAGTGGTGTTGCATGTGTGAGTGGCGTTGCGTTGTTGCGTGGCGTTGCGTAGTTGCGTGGCATTGCGGCGTTGCGTAGTTGCGCGGCGTTGCGTAGTTGAGTGGCGTGGCGTAGTTGATTGGCGTTGCGTAGTTGAGTGGCGTTGCGTAGTTGAGTGGCGTTGCGTAGTTGAGTGGCGTTGTGTAGTTGAGTGGCGTTGCGTAGTTGAGTGGCGTTGCGTTGTTGCGTGGCGTTGCGTAGTTGAGTGGCGTGGCGTAGTTGATTGGCGTTGCGTAGTTGAGTGGCGTTGCGTAGTTGAGTGGCGTTGCGTAGTTGAGTGGCGTTGTGTAGTTGAGTGGCGTTGCGTAGTTGAGTGGCGTTGCGTTGTTGCATGGCGTTGCGTAGTTGCGTGGCGTTGCATGTGTGAGTGGCGTTGCGTAGTTGCGTGGCGTTGCGTAGTTGCGTGGCGTTGCGTAGTTGCGTGGCGTTGCGTAGTTGCGCGGCGTTGCGTAGTTGAGTGGCGTTGCGTAGTTGAGTGGCGTTGCGTAGTTGAGTGGCGTTGCGTAGTTGAGTGGCGTTGCGTAGTTGAGTGGCGTTGCGTAGTTGAGTGGCGTTGCGTAGTTGAGTGGCATTGCGTAGTTGAGTGGCGTTGCGTAGTTGAGTGGCGTTGCGTAGTTGAGTGGCGTTGCATGTGTGAGTGGCGTTGCATGTGTGAGTGGCGTTGCATGTGTGAGTGGCGTTGCATGTGTGAGTGGCGTTGCGTTGTTGCGTGGCATTGCGGCGTTGCGTAGTTGAGCGGCGTTGCGTAGTTGAGCGGCGTTGCGTAGTAGAGCGGCGTTGCGTAGTTGAGCGGCGTTGCGTAGTTGAGCGGCGTTGCGTAGTTGAGCGGCGTTGCGTAGTTGAGCGGCGTTGCGTAGTTGAGTGGCGTTGCTTAGTTGAGTGATGTTGCATGTGTGAGTGGCGTTGCGTTGTTGCGTGGCGTTGCGTAGTTGCGTGGCATTGCGGCGTTGCGTAGTTGCGCGGCGTTGCGTAGTTGAGTGGCGTGGCGTAGTTGATTGGCGTTGCGTAGTTGAGTGGCGTTGCGTAGTTGAGTGGCGTTGCGTAGTTGAGTGGCGTTGCGTAGTTGAGTGGCGTTGCGTTGTTGCGTGGCGTTGCGTTGTTGCGTGGCGTTGCGTAGTTGAGCGGCGTTGCGTAGTTGAGCGGCGTTGCGTAGTTGAGCGGCGTTGCGTAGTTGAGCGGCGTTGCGTAGTTGAGTGGCGTTGCGTAGTTGAGTGGCGTTGCGTAGTTGAGTGGTGTTGCATGTGTGAGTGGCGTTGCGTTGTTGCGTGGCGTTGCGTAGTTGCGTGGCATTGCGGCGTTGCGTAGTTGCGCGGCGTTGCGTAGTTGAGTGGCGTGGCGTAGTTGATTGGCGTTGCGTAGTTGAGTGGCGTTGCGTAGTTGAGTGGCGTTGCGTAGTTGAGTGGCGTTGCGTTGTTGCGTGGCGTTGCGTTGTTGCGTGGCGTAGTTGCGTGGCGTTGCGTAGTTGCGTGGCGTTGCGTAGTTGCGTGGCGTTGCGTAGTTGCGTGGCGTTGCATGTGTGAGTGGCGTTGCGTAGTTGCGTGGCGTTGCGTAGTTGCGTGGCGTTGCGTGGCGTTGCGTAGTTGCGTGGCGTTGCGGCGTTGCGTAGTTGCGCAGCGTTGCGTAGTTGAGTGGCGTTGCGTAGTTGAGTGGCGTTGCGTAGTTGAGTGGCGTTGCGTAGTTGAGTGGCGTTGTGTAGTTGAGTGGCGTTGCGTAGTTGCGTGGCGTTGCATGTGTGAGTGGCGTTGCGTTGTTGCGTGGAGTTGCGTAGTTGCGTGGCATTGCGGCGTTGCGTAGTTGCGCGGTGTTGCGTAGTTGAGCGGCGTTGCGTAGTTGAGTGGCGTTGCGTAGTTGAGTGGCGTTGCGTAGTTGAGTGGCGTTGCGTAGTTGCGTGGCGTTGCGTAGTTGCGTGGCGTTGCGTAGTTGCGTGGCGTTGCGTAGTTGCGTGGCATTGAGTGGTTGAGTGGCGTTGCGTGGTTGAGTGGCGTTGCGTGGTTGAGTGGTATTGCGTGGTTGAGTGGCGTTGCATGGTTGAGTGGCGTTGCATGTGTCAGAGGCTAAATGTAGCACAGGGAGACCTCCAGTGGTAAGACAATCAAAAACAACTTAGAAAACATTTGACAGTATGAAGAGATCAAACTCATGAACAAGCGTGATACACCTCAGCTAAAAATCATGATAAATAACAACACACATTAGAAGTGAAACTGCAAGTACAGAAGGACCAGCTTTGCTTGTTTAAAACTCCCACTTCAGGCAGATGAGTGTAATGTGTAAAGCGTCTTGTGCACATGAGCAGATCGGAGTCTAGAAGTGAAACTGCAAGTACAGAAGGACCAGCTTTGCTTGTTTAAAACTCCCACTTCAGGCAGATGAGTGTAATGTGTAAAGCGTCTTGTGCACATGAGCAGATCGGAGTCTGGAAGCAAATACAAAGAAGAGGAATGACTGAGGCGCATTGGTGTGAAGCACATCAAAGGGCTTCTCCTCCCCTAATTAGCCGTTCTGGGGAAACTGAAAGTACGGCCGGCCTGCGGCCGGCCATGAATAATTAGGGGAGGAGAAGCCCTTTGATGTGCTGGGCTGGCTGGCCCTGAATGCGCGTGCATGTTATCACGTGGTTCACGGGCACTGCAAGAAAACCGCGGCTGAAAGCCCTTTGGTTTGAAGAGAAAATAGCCGACTTGAATTCTCCCCATTTCCCATTCCTGCGGAATGGTAAAGGCTCGACCTAAACAGACAACAGACCTCCATTTCGTGGTCAGGAAACAACAGTCTATCACAGCTTCCTGTGTGTAAGGTCACACACCCTGATGGGCCCAAGCAAACAGGGAGGTACGAGAGAGTCTTGAGGACTCTCAACAAAGTGATCGGAAATGCAAAACTTGATAACGACAATGCAGAATAGGCCAAATACCGGTCCCTTTGCAACTATTATAATACTTAGCACAATAGCACCAAGACATCACCAGTCGTAATTGCTTGGTGGGCGCTTCGTAAGAGAACTCATTCCTAACCACTCGTCGTGGGTTACTTAGACTAACACCCCGAGACCATTCAAAATCGACAGTCTCTGAGGGTGATCCTGTGTTACTGCGTACCTGTCAAGGTGGGGAAAATTCAAACTCCAACCTTGGTATGTTTGCCAGATCACTCGAAACTTTTCTTTCTTTCTTTAAAAGGGCTTCTGAACAGGAAGCACAACAAAGTTGTGCAACTGCTGCACGTAGATTTATTCACAGATGTCTCCATCTGCCCCTAGTGATATCCTAGCACAGTGATTCTTAAGCTGTGGCCGAGGACCCCAGGGGTCCAAGTCCTACTCAAGGATTGTACTAAAATTAAATATAAAAATTAATAGGTTAAAATGAATCGAGTTTATACAAAAAAAGAAGCTGCATTGAAACGGAGAAAACGTATTTATTTTTGATCGTTAAGTAAACTAAATATGAGTATTTGTTTGGTGTATGTATAAAGGTTTTTGTATATTGTTTTGATGTTCAAATCGTAGAAATTGCTTAAGACGGGGGCCCTGAGCTTACAATAATGACGCAGGCTTGGGCTCGGAACCCAGTAATGATTTAGTGGGAGTCCACAGAAGGCAAAAGAGTACGTTTCCTCGTGTGGTGCAACTGGATGGCGCTCATCTAAAGCACTTCAACACCTCCGGGTAAAGTTCGCGCTATGTAAAACTACAACAAAAATATCTATTCTGATAGCTTGAGTAAAGCGTGTTAGCTGGATCAGCTACCACCGTCTCCTCGCTGATGGACGTTGAAATGGCATCTGCCCCGCTAACTGTTAAAAGATCCGCTCTTCGTCAGCAGCCCCTGGTCCCTGGGCACCTGTACCAGCGTTGTATCCGCTCAGTTCTTCTTCGGCTGCATACACACAGAGCTCCTGCACCACTTCCTGTTTACTAGTACAATACAGCTTCCCAGGGACCGTGGCAAAACTCTCTCTCCGGCAGAGTATGTTGGACAGCCGAGATGGCCACGCTATTATAACGCAGCTACAATTCAGCGCTGTTAAGTAAGATTTTTTGCACGCGATATGCTGGAAAATTCCAAATTACTATCTTCGTTCAGAACAATTGTTTCCTGGAAAAAAATATTTAGTTTACCGCCCTTATTTCCAACAGTGGACCTCTGGGAAGACAATTCAATGTATTGACTTCATTTAGAACAGTGGAATTCCGGAAAGAAATTGAAAAAGATTGTCTAAATATAACACGTGGAGTGAAAGCGTACTACCCCCAAGTACCAAGAACACACCAACCAACTAGAACTTTCGTAGGTATTTAATAGGAGTAAAAAGCCTCAAAAGTAATTTGGGTGGGTGTGCGTGCACGCGGTGGCGGCAGCACGTACAGACACGCCACCACACAGGCTAAGTAAACCATGGCCATCTGTCTGCGAGGCGGTTTGGGTCAAGACTGATTTGCATATGGCCATGTCTGAACTGGGGTGGCTTGGTGAGCAAAATAACAATGGATTAAACCCAGATCTGTGACTGGGGGTGAATGTTTTGCCATTGTGCAACATTCCGTCCATCATCTTGTGTGTTTTGCTGTTCACCCTATGTGGGAAGGGTATGCCCAGATGTGGGTCCCATGCTCACTTAGCCACTGGAGTCCAGCTATCCTGGCTGAAGATGGCCAATAGCCAGAAACCGGTCCTAGGATGCTTGATTCCGGTCCAGGGAAGACATGGCTTGGCAGTTGGGGCTGAACTGTTCTCATGAGGCACAGGGTCAAGACTGATTTGCATATGGCCATGTCTGAACTGGGGTGGCTTGGTGAGCAAAATAACGATGGAATAAACCCAGATCTGTGACTGGGGGTGAATGTTTTGCCATTATGCAACATTCCGTCCATCATCTTGTGTGTTTTGCTGTTCACCCTATGTGGGAAGGGTATGCCCAGACGTGGGTCCCGTGCTCCCTTAGCCACTGGAGTCAAGCTACTCTAGCTGCAGACGGCTGATAGCCAGAAACTGGTCCTAGGATGCTTGATTCCGGTCCAGGGAAGACATGGCTTGGCAGTTCGGTCTGGACTGATCCCCTGAGGCACAGGGTCAAGACTGATTTGCATAAGGCCATGTCTTAACTGGGGTAGCTTGGTGAGCAAAATAACGATGGATTAAACCCAGATCTGTGACTGGTGGTGAATGTTTTGCCATTGTGCAACATTCCGTTCATCATCTTGTGTGTTTTGCTGTTCATCCCAAACATAGCATTCCTCCTTTACGTAGACATCAAAAACACAGCACCCAAATAGCTCCTACACAGGAGCGCTACAGCATATGGCATCAAGCAATAACTGAGCTTGAGTGAATCCAGGAACAATGAAAACAAAATAAAAGAGAGAAAAGAGAAGAGAAGAGAGAGACAAATGAAAAAGTAATACACGCTTACAAACTGGCTGATTATTCCACCACAAAGCCTCTAAGACGGGATGACCTCACTGGACACAGTCTAAGGCGGTATTTCTCTATCTCTTGCCGTTTGGAAGTTCCACTCCCGCTTTCCAGGGTTCCTGGCTCCACATGAACCTCAGGACCTGCAGATAGATTCTAATTGTCCTCTCCTCCATCATCGCTGAAATTGGAAAGGATCCCTGGCAGTTGGGCCCATTTGTGGTTGGCAGGAGCACCAGCGGGGAAAACTAAACCGGGCTCTTCAGACCCCCAGACAGTGAGCATCCCTTGTTGTATTCCCCCACTTCCGCTCGAGGCAACAATGGGTGATCACCTAGCCTGTTGGCAGGTTATTTGTAGAGCTTGAAATATGATACGTTCCTTATGAACCTTTTCGCCTTGCTTCTGGGCAGTCACCATAGTCCCATTTACAGAGGTCATGGTCCACAGGTCAACCTCAAATGTTAGCAAAAATCTGCTTAGTGGATGCCAGTTTTTTACTAGTACTTGATCACCCACCCAAAGATCTCGCTTCTTAGCATGTCTTTCTTGGGGGACTTGATTATTCTGTACCTGATGCTGATGTAGTGCCTCATCTACTTAATCTCTAAGCTTTGAAGGCTCTCACCAACTGTGGAATGGTATCAACCAAAGTTCGATTCATTCAGAGAGCGCTGGGGCACACCTTGGTCGTGGCATGTGGCGTGAGTTGCTACTCCCTTAGAAAAGAGTATAGGGCACACTCCATGGTCTGTCCATTGGCTAGAGCGAATCATAGAACCTTATTTAATGTCCGCATAAACCGTTCTGCTTCTCCATTTGCTTGGGGTCAACAGGGTGTAATTTTCACATCACAAATGCCCAGTGATCACAAATACTCTGCAAATTCTTGATTAGAGAATGAAGGACCATTGTCAGTTCGAAGTTCGCCCCACAGCACATGAGTGGCCATGACTTTTTTCAACTGTGGTATCGTATAGCTGTCGGTTGTTGATTCCACTATCTCAACTTCCGGGTACTTTGTGAAGTCATCTATGATGACTAGCATGTCCCTGCCGTCCAGCAAACTTCCAAAATCAGCACTGGCCTGGCGCCACAGAAAAGGAAGAATGGGCTAAGTGATAATGGATGCCAATGGTTCAGCAGACCTCGCAGCCTGACACAGGGGGCAGTGTTGTACTGTCTGTTCAAATAGATCATCAAGACTGGGAACCATGATTTGGTTCAGATGAATTCTTGATGAGCCATGTGAGCAAGATCAACCACCTGTTGTTGCAAACTCCTCGGAATCACTAAGCGGAGGCTTCTCATCAAACATCCTTCTGGGGACATGGCTAGTTCCAGCTGAATGTCGTGTAATGGCACCAGTGTTATTCTTGCTTCCTCCATGCAATGAGAGATTTTCTGAGTCAGGGTGTTCCAGTTTCCGGATGCCACTGCAGAGATGGCTAACTGGAGGCATTCATCACTGGCAGTAGCCTGAACAATATCTTCTAATGTTACAGTCAAAGGTCTGGGCTGTTCCATTAACAGCCGGACACACCCCTCTATCTCTTCGGCATCAGACTTTTCTTCCTTGGTTGCTAACCTGGCATGTCTGGACAAATGGCCTGCTAGATTCTGGGCAATAGTTCGATATATCACAGAGAAACAGTAGACCTGCATTTGGAGAAACCCTTTCTGAATCCTCAGAGGAGGCTTGAAAGAGGAACCAGTGGTTTGTGGTCTGTATGAATGGTGAAGGTAGAGGTGAAAATGGCGACATCCCCAGTGTACCACAATGGCCTCCTTTTCAATGTAGAAGTAACATTGTTTTGTCTCTCTCAAAACACGACCGGCATATGCTACTGGAGCCCATTCACCATTGGTTTGTTTCTACGACAGTACAGCCTCTAGCCCAACAGGTCTTGCACCTACAGACAACTCGGGCTCAGGGCTGGGGTCAAAATATGCCAATTTGGTATCTGCTGACAACGCTTTCATGGTCGCCTGAAATACTTCTTCTTGGGCAGGTCCGCAGCTTCATGCAGCATTTGCTTTGGTTAGTTTCCTAAGGGGGCCAGTGAGGGCGGTTAGGTTTTGGATGAACCGCCCACAATATGTAACCATCCCTAAGAAACTGCGTACGTACGCTGGTGACACTGGTGTGTTCTGGAGCTGTTTGGATGTCGTGGACTTTCACAGGGTACTGATTCTCAGAGAAGGGAGCATGACCCCCTCCTCTGAGAACCAGTACCCAAATAACGACCCTTCTGAAGGAAGGCACATTTCTCTTTATGAAGCGTGAGACCACTGTTCTTTAGTCGTTAGAATGATGCTTTCAGACAGTCCAAGTGTTCTTCCAATGTAGGGGTGTGTACCAAAATGTCATTGCTGACATTGAGACCCGTGACTCCTGCCAACACCCCTCTAATGGTGTCCTGGACGTCTTCTGTTGTGCTAGATACTCCAAAACTGAGGTGTTTGTACCTCCACAGACCCACAAGTGGAGAAGGGGGTGAGTGGGCTTGATTCCGGTGCGAGCAGTAACTGATGATAACCTGCCTGTAGATCCATCTCGGAAAACCACCTCGAGCCACTGACCTCAGCCATAATGTCATCAACCGTGGGCGTCAGGTGCCGCTAACGTCAGCTTGGCAGATTGGGTAGGCACATGTTGACACATATTCTGAATTTTCCCAGTTGCTTGGGTTTATGTGCAACTACGATTGGGAATACCCAGCGCGTAGGGCCACCAACCTTCTCGATAATGTCCCCCTTTTCTAGCTTCTGTAATTCTGCCTTCACTTTGGGGAGCAGATGGAATGCCACCCTTCGATGCTTAAATGCGACAGGCCGAATTGAGTCATCAATGTGCAGGTGTATGAAACGGTTTTTGAGGCATCCTCTACCGTCAAATATTGTTGTGAATTCATTCACCAGCTCGTCCACGCTACCCAGAAGTACGCTGAAAGCAAAAGTGACTAGTTAAAAACGTTCCTCTGTCTGGCAGCTCAACAGCATTGTGGAGTCACCCTTAGATACATATACCTTGGCACGAGTGGAGTGGGACTCATGCTTGATCGCCGTTGTGAACATTCCTGCCAGTGGGAGCGGCCTCGATGAGCCATACGCAAAGACATGGGTGGACGTGGGCCGAAAGTTGGTTGTAGAGGCAGAGTCTTCAGGTCACTGTGCGCCAAAATATTGATAGAAGCCCTTGTATCGATCAACGCTTGGAGCTGATGACCTGCCAGAAGGATGTTGCATTTAAGGATGGGTCTCCGTGGACATCCACTAGGCTGCAGAGCATGGATGAGGTGAACTACTCCTTCTGTGTCGTCATCGTCCAGGTATTCCTCATCATCTGGCATTTTTTGGAGTCTGCATAGCGTGTAATGACTTGGTTTTTTGAACGTAGATCGCACACCTTAGTGAAATGGTTGGGTTTGTTGCAAGTCAAATACTTCTTTCTGTGTGCAGGACAGGGCCCTTGATGCGGGTAGGACCATAACATGTCTTGAGCATTGGGTTGGATTTTTGGTGCATTTTCCTTTTGCCAGAGTTCAAGGCAGCCACCGCATTGACAGGCTCAGTCTTCACCTGTCGTTGCAGAGCAGCTTCCATGTGAGCGTCTCGCACCTTGAAGAGTTCTTTGGTCCGACCCATTGTCAGTTTATTGGCCATTGGCATCCCTAGGACCTGAAAAACATTTTCCCTGAGCTTTGCTGAGAAAGAGCCTTGAATAAACTGAGCCGGGATCTCGTCATCAGCATCAGGTAAGCTGCAGGTCCTGGCTAAATCTCTGAGTCGAGCCTAGAGGGTGTCCGCCGTTTCCTCAGGTAGCTGGCGAGCTTGGCGCAGCAAGAATATCTCATTATCTTGATTTCCTAAGGCTTGAAGTGGGCGGTCAACGCCTGTTTCAATGTTGTGTATGTGTAAGGTGGGCCGGCTTCCACAACAGACTTCCCCAACTTATGGATAGCTGCACCTCCCAAGTTTAGTAGCATGGGACGTCGTCTGTCATTGTCCAGTGCAAATGCAGCAAAATAGATCTCCAGCCGCTCAGCCCAATCGTTCCATTTAGCAGCTAGGGCCAGTAGAGGGCCATCTATCACAAATGGCTCCAGCGCAGGAATTGAGGCCATGAAGAAGCAGACCGAACAATATAACTGTCAACACAGGGGTCAGCACACTGTGACGTTCATGCAGACCAAGTATGCTGTCTCATAGTAATGGCGTCAATTTGTACACAGGATGGGGGGGGGGGGCGGGCATCAGACGGCCCCTTGACAGATGGGGACAAGAGGCTGGGAGTAGGAGGCCATAGCCAGCCTTGCTGCCAGAGGCAGGAAGTACCTTCCATAGTTGATGGGTAATGGCCCACAGCAGCAGACAGGCAGTAAGAGGCCACAGCAGCAATACAGGCACCACACAGCTTCTTGTCGTGGCAGGCAGGTCAGCGCAACCAGGAGAAAGACAGCTTGACGAAATAGACAGCCCATCCCCACCCCACAGGCATTACAGCGCGCTGGAAACAAAAGCGCTGCCTCCACGGAAACAGGACAGCGTCGGAGCAGCGGTGGGCGGGGCCCTGGAAAAGCCAGGAGAGCTGGAGTAGAGGCGGTCCAACTGAGTGCACTGCGGAGCCACAGGAAACGCTCGGCACCAGATCACGGGAGAGTCAGACACTGCGAGTAGCCACTGAAGGAAACGCGGGCCACAGAAGTTGCAGCAAGGCTGCCGGACACGCTTTGCACCAGTCAAGCAGGAGCGTTGTGCAACGCGAGGTGGCAAGCGCCAGGGTGAGCGAGAGCCCGCTCATCGCCAGTGTTGTGGTGTTGGCTTCTCGTGCACTCAAGGCCCCCAGGGCCCGTCACTGAAATAAGGCTCAGACACAGGATTCACAGTGCACTAAAGAACCACAAGGCGAAGCCCCTCAAATCTATTGTTTTATTCCGGCCGTGACATCAATGCAGCAATGACCACGATGATGGGGTCTATCAGTAACAACCCCCTATGCACAGACACAAAGTGGGATGGCTCATCCCAAACATAGCATAACCACTGCTTGACCCATCTCCAAAGCCTTACATCTATACATTCCCAGATATCTTATTCAGAACATTACTCGTACGTACAAGTTCACAAAACCTGCAACCAAAAAACAAAACAGGTCTGTTTCAAGTAGGAAACAACCTTGTACAGTTCTCTCATAAATGTCCGCAATCTGGAAGGTTCTTGCAGTACATCCAGAACACTTGATTACACTGTTCACAGCGGATGGTCAGTTTGATGATGTAACCAAGGTACTCTAAAAGCGAATTCTGTGTTGCCACATGCAGACACCCATTTTGCTTATCCTTCTTGTACCTTAGGCTAAGTCTTGCTGTCAGCTTTCTAGATTGCATTTTTCATGTATTGTACAACAGCTATATCTGTGTGCCTGTATTTACTTATCTCGTTTTGATAGTAATCTAAATTCAACTTTACTCTGCTTTCATATCCCTGACTTTCATTACATATTCGTTGACATATTGTACCTTACTTGAACAATGTTTATTCCCTTTACACTAATGTTATCTGAACGGTTTTAATTTAGTTCTTCTGCTTTAAAAAAAATGTAACGCTTTGTACAGTGCTATGAACTTGTCTCACTACATGCTTCTTTTACTCATACCATTGCAAATGCTTTTGTACAGCACTTGAAAATGTTTCCATTCCTCCTATTAATGCACTTTAACCAGTTGTCTGAAACCTGGAGTGATGCAGTTCTTGTAACACGAAAACAACTTACATTTCTTTATTTATTCTTGAATGAAAAAAAGATTAGTAACGTGTGCATCTCCTCCACGGAGTGTACCAGCGCTAGACCTGCAAAGGCACGCCCACATGCCGCTCCACTAATGTGATGAGAACAGGTGGGTTTTAAGGGCTTTTCTAAACACTGATACCTAAGAGAGATGGCCTGAAGTGACAGTGGGAGCTGTTTCTATTCTTTACTAGAGAGAACCGAAAAAAGTAACCGCCATCCCTAACCTGGTGGAGTGTTGGCACACTAACAAGGCAGGTCGAAGGGTTTTAGAAGGTTGATTATGAACAATCCTATCAATCAAATACCATGGACCGCACTTCTAAAATGTCCGATGGATGAGAGTGAGAACATTAAAAAGAATCATTTTCTTGATAGGGAGCAAATGGAGAGCCTGCAGATGATGGGAAACTTACCCCCTCTTCAGACTGCCCAAGATGAGGCAGGCAGCAGCATTCTGTATCAGTTGAATTTCCTGTTTCATACCTCTGGTAGACCTAGGGATAAGATGGTAACATAGTCCAAACTAGAAGTTATCAAGGCATGGAAAACCATCCTACGAGCCACCCGAGGAAGAAGGTCAAGACACTTTATGATTGCGCAGTCCAAGGCAAAGCAGATCCCAGTCAGTGACAAAATCTGGGGTTGGAGAAAGAGCTTGTCATCAAGCTTTCCCCAAAGGTTCTAGGCGACTGAGGTGGGTAGTGGTGGGAAGGGGAAGGCCTATCAAAAGCGGGTATGTTGCCAGTGTTCTATTACTTGCCCAAACCGGAGAATCTGTGTTTTTTCTCCATTACATTTTAGATGGCTCTCACGTAGCCAGTGAAGAACATTCATTAGACAGGAATTAAAGATCATAACCATGCCTGTAGAGGAAGGATCCAAAGTGAAGACAAACTGGAGGTATGGGGAGCAAGCCAGATGTCTTGCTCTTTCACTTCCAAGAAAGAATTTAGCCAACACAGAGCAGTGTCTACGATGCCTAACTCCATCATGTGCTGTAACAAGATGGAACGTGACACAGTATCATATGCCTCTGACAGGTCGAGAAGGATTAATGGCACTTTTACCTTCATCTAAGGCAAACGTTTTCAATTGCACAACTCTGGAGAGGACAAATGCTGTGCTAGCTGTGGGCGATATCCCAACTGAGTACAATGAAGAACATTATTCTCCTTCAAATAAGTGGATATGTGAATGTTAAACTTTCCCAGCATTTTAACCATGGTGGGAAATAGGGAAATAGGACGAAAGTTAGACAAGATAGAGATAGATGGATCAGCAGGCAATTTTTTAAGGAGAGGAATAACTTTAGCCCTTTTCCAACAAGAAGGAACTACTGCGGACTCTAGCAAGCGGTTAAAAAGTTGACTGAGGATGAGTACTATAGTCTCTGCGGGTGAGGCAAATAAGGCAGGTGGGCAGGGTCACTAGGTGATCCAGATTTACACTGCAAAAGGGCCTGATGTGAGAGCAGTGCACATAGGGCAAAATGTATTCAGGAAGCAGATCAAAGTAGATGGTCTACATCTAGATTTTCAAAGTGCTGTAGAAAGTCTTTTAGAATTTCAGTAGAGTCCTATAAAAAGTGTTCACTATAGACATCCACACTCTTATGCCTTCCCAAAAGCACTAGTGTCTTTGATGCTGTCTTTGTGTACAACATCCACCTGTACACTGTGACAACCAAATCTCAGTGGACTGAAGGCAAAAGCCCAGGGTTTTATCTGCTCCCTAGTGCCACGGCCCTGCTTTTCATGGAACCAACCGTATGTATGGGCACGGTTTTATAGTGGTTGAAGTGTCTTGGGAAATCAACCCAGCACACATCATTCCTTTGCAAAGTTCACAGTAGGCAGTGTGTAATCATTAAATCATTTGTGGGCACATCTGGATAAAAAATTAGAGCAGGTGTAATGAAAGTGCAACTCAAGACGTAGCTCTTTACTTACTAAGGCGGCATGGATGGCTTAGTGGGACATGCCACAGTGACTATGAGTTAAGTGCACACCAATGGAGGTACCAAGCGCGTTATAAATAATGAATGACCATGTCTATAAAAAGCACTTCAAATTTAAAGTTTGCTTGAGCTGAAAGTATAAAAGGTAGCAATAGATATGATATTTGGTCTTAGACAAATAAAGAGCCTGATTGTTGATGTGGCAGGACAGCATGCATTCTGATATGCAGTGAGGCAGTGTGAAATGTGGTAAGGGATTTATTTAATTACATTAATTTGGATTTTCCCAGAGCGCAGACATAACAGGATGTTTCAGTTCTTCATGTAGAGTGTAGGAATAGTTACATAGACTGCAAGAGGATAAACAGTTGTAGTTGAATATAGTAGTGAAACCAGCATTAGGATTATAGTATTGTTTATGGTTTGCTCTGTTAGTAATTGTATTATGTGTATAAGAATAAATATAGCAATAGTCCAGACAGTCTGGTGTAGTAGGGCCATGTACTGAATATGGGCAGTAACAGGAGAGTTGTCATAAGTCTTATGATGAATTGATGAACAAGTGATGGGGTAGGAGACTAAGGGGAGAAAGGGTTCTGTAAGGACTGCAAGGCTCTGGAGAACAGTTGGGCCTACCATTGTGGATGGAGTTTAAGGATGTACTGATCTGATTCAGAAGTAGGCGATTCTTTAGATGTACTTTGAAGGCTGTGAACAAAAGGTCCTGCCTTATTTCGATGGAATGTCATTCTAAATCTTAGAGGCAAGGCCTGAGAAACATAGATATTCTGTGAGTTAACCATGCTGTCACACATTTCGGACACTGTACAAGTGCCGGTTGAAAACAACGATAAGTAGTGGGACATAAAATATAATCTAATGGAATGAATGTTAAACATAAAACAACCTGAAAGTGCATTTAGGTGAACACAAGTCATTGTTTTATGTACTCATTGTGTTTAGTTTGGCAACCCTAATCTGCCTCACTTGCCAATAAAGTATTTTGTATCAAACTGTTTTGCACGGTTGAGGCCTGTTCTTCAGGTCTATTTAGATGCAAGGATACATTGGTTCCGGAAAAGGCTTATTTTCTTTCAGGATAGGTTTAAAGAACTGGCAGAGTGGGCTGGAAAAATAGAATGTCAACAGTGCTCAGACACCGGGCTTTATGTCAAGGTTAGCTATCTCTTTGTTTATCTTTTAAATCGGTGAATTAAAAATACCTGAAAGCACTGATCTATGTATTAATGCACAGTAAAACATTTTCAACAAAGGCAGCTAGAAGTACCAGATAAAGGAGTACTGTTGTGACACCTAATTGTCTTTGAAATGCAAGTTGGGCTTTGCATAAAAAGTATTGACCATGTCAGCAAAATCCTGGCTAGGTGGCAGCTCTCGTCCTATCTAGAATATGACCCACTAACTTGTTAGAACCTTGAAAACGCTCCACTACACCAGAATACGATGCATTAAGACTGTTGAGCAGGTTACAAATAATACATGAACCTCATTGGACGCCTATTGTCTGTTAAAGGCAGAACGTATTGCTGGATTAAACACTCGCTGCTATTTATGTTTCCCAGGGCAATACAATTATTTCCAATTAGGAAATAATCATAAGTTTAAGCACCAATCAATAAGTGAATATAAGGTACGTTTATTAATTTAAAATATTAATATGTATTTTTACATCTGATTTACACCAAACAGAAAATGAAGCTTACAAGTAAACAAGTTAGTTACCTTTGGAAAGGCCTTTTCTGGTAGAGACTCTATCTAGCCGCAAATTCATTACCCTCATTCCCAGGCGCCAGAATGGATCCGGAAATTTCTTCATGAGCAGTACCCCTGTGCGCCAGTAGGTGTAATGTAAATTGATACTTGTATAGCGCACTACTCACCCGCAAGGGTCTCAAGGCGCTTGTACAAATACCGCTGTGGAACCCATCCTGGCTTTCCCTGTGAGGTGTCCACTTCTGGGCACCCCCAAGGTGGAGGCCAGGCATCCTTAGTGTTGTGGGGGCCGTTGTGGAGATTAAGTAAGCTATTGCCCAGAGTTGCAGAGTGGGACTCCATGGTTGGAATAGGCACCGAGGCGAGAATTATCAGGTCCGTGGCGGGAATTGAACCCTGGTCCTGGGCCAGACCTCTGCATCAGGGTCTGCCGCTCTAACCATTGAGCCACACTTCTCCACGGTGGCATCGATCAACATCATCTGTGCCAGAAGTGACTTGTGCGGTGACTACATAGGTGCCACCCTAGCCCACTGATGTCAGTATCTTTTCGTGACTTTCCACACCAGGATTGCAAAGCCATGCAGAACTTGACCACTGGTGTAAAAACTAGGTGAAAGTCCAATCCCTAGAAACCAATTCGCAGAGCGAGGAGGTGGGTGTGTTGGTAAGGAACATGCGGCTAGATAGTCTCTACCAGATAAGGCGTTACCAAAGGTAAATAACTTGTTCATCTGATAGAGACCTCTAGCCACAGATTCCTTACCTCAGAATAGACCCCCAAGCAATACCTCCCCGGAGGTGGGTCTGCGAAACAATTTCATATAAAAAAGTCCTGCAGGATCGAACGGGCAAAGTGCTCGTCCCAAAAGAGCCGACTGTCCAGGCAGCAATGTTTATTGAATGTGTGCAGCGAAGCCAAAGTTGCTGCCTGGCAGAGGTCCAGGACTGCGACTTGGTGTGCTAACGCAGTGGTCGCAATAATGACTCGTCTAGTAGCTTCTTGGCCAATGCATAGCAGATTTTGATGCACAGCATGATCTATCGGGAGATGATAAACTTCTGCACAGCTTTTTCCTTCTTTGTTCCGACATACCCCATGAAGAGTTGCTCATCCACCTGCAACACACTTGTGCGGTCAAGGTAAAACAACAACTCACTTTTTGGGTCCAGTCAGTGAAGTTGCTTCTCTTTTTTAGAGGGATATGGCAGAGCGTAAAAAAAATGCAGGCAGGGTGCAAGACTGGCCTACATGAAAGGGAGTTATGACTTTCGGCAGAAAGAAATCTCTAGTTCGTAGAACTAGCTTGTCTGGGTAGATGTTTAAGTAGAGAGGCTAGCCGGGCTGAAGACGGCTGGAATGCCAGAAACCGGTCCTCGGAAGCTTGTTTCGGGTACAGGGAAGACATGGCTTTGCAGTTCGGGCTGGACTGTTCCCATGAGGCACAGGGTCAGACTGATTTGCATATAGCCATGTCTGAACTGGGGTGGCAGAGTGGGCTAAAGAACGGTGATGGATTAAACCCAGATCTTTTGACTGGGTGTGAGTGTTTGATTGATTCAGATGCTCAGTCCATCACCACCCCCTTTTGTACCGCTTTTGGCCACCACAAGTGTGGCAGGGTATGCTCAGACGTGAGTCCCTTGCTCACTTTGCCACTGGATTAAAGCAAGCCGGGCTGAAGACGGCTGGAATGCCAGAAACCGGTCCTCTGAAGCTTGTTTCTGGTCCAGGGAAGACATGGCTTGGCAGTTCGGGCTGGACTGTTCCCATGAGGCACAGGGTCAGACTGATTTGCATATAGCCATGTCTGAACTGGGGTGGCAGAGTGGGCTAAAGAACGGTGATGGATTAAACCCAGATCTTTTGACTGAGTGTGAGTGTTTAATTGATTCAGATGCTCTGTCCATCAACACCCCCTTTTGTAGCGCTTTTGGCCGCCACAAGTGTGGCAGGGTATGCTCAGACGTGAGTCCCTTGCTCACTTTGCCACTCGATTCAAGCAAGCCAGGCTGAAGACGGCTGGAATGCCAGAAACCGGTCCTCTGAAGCTTGTTTCCGGTCCAGGGAAGACATGGCTTGGCAGTTCGGGCTGGACTGTTCCCATGAGGCATAGGGTCAGGCTGATTTGCATATAGCCATGTCTGAACTGGGGTGGCAGAGTGGGCTAAAGAACGGTGATGGATTAAACCCAGATCTTTTGACTGGGTGTGAGTGTTTAATTGATTCATATGCTCTGTCCATCACCACCCCCTTTTGTAGCGCTTTTGGCCGCCACAAGTGTGGCAGGGTATGCTCAGACGTGAGTCCCTTGCTCACTTTGCCACTCGATTCAAGCAAGCCAGGCTGAAGACGGCTGGAATGCCAGAAACTGGTCCTCGGAAGCTTGTTTCCGGTCCAGGGAAGACATGGCTTGGCAGTTCGGGCTGGACTGTTCCATGAGGCACAGGGTCAGACTGATTTGCATATAGCCATGTCTGAACTGGGGTGGCAGAGTGGGCTAAAGAAAGGTGATGGATTAAACCCAGATCTTTTGACTGGGTGTGAGTGTTTGATTGAATCAGATGCTCTGTCCATCACCACCCCCTTTTGTACCGCTTTTCGCCGCCACAAGTGTGGCAGGGTATGCTCAGACGTGAGTCCCTTGCTCACTTTGCCACTGGATTCAAGCAAGTCGGGCTGAAGACGGCTGGAATTCCAGAAACCGGTCCTCGGAAGCTTGTTTCTGGTCCAGGGAAGACATGGCTTGGCAGTTCAGGCTGGACTGTTCCCATGAGGCACAGGGTCAGACTGATTTGCATATAGCCATGTCTGAACTGGGGTGGCAGAGTGGGCTAAAGAACGGTGATGGATTAAACCCAGATCTTTTGACTGGGTGTGAGTGTTTGATTGATTCAGATGCTCCGTCCATCACCACCCCCTTTTGTACCACTTTTGGCCACCACAAGTGTGGCAGGGTATGCTCAGACGTGAGTCCCTTGCTCACTTTGCCACTGGATTCAAGCAAGCCGGGCTGAGGGCGGCTGGAATGCCAGAAACCGGTCCTCGGAAGCTAGTTTCCGGTCCAGGGAAGACATGGCTTGGCAGTTCGGGCTGGACTGTTCCCATGAGGTGATGGATTAAACCCAGATCTTTTGACTGGGTGTGAGTGTTTGATTGATTCAGATGCTTCGTCCATCACCACCCCCTTTTGTACTGCGAGAGGCTTGGACAACAAAGCCTGAAGCTCTCTGACCCTCCGAGCAGATGTTATTGCCACAAGGAAGGGAGTCTTGATGGTAAGGAGCCTGAGAGGACAGTTGTGCAACATAAATGGAGCACGCATCAGGAACGTGAGGACTAGATTAAGGTCCCACTGAGACATGACGAAGGGAGAAGGAGGAAACATATGTTGCAAACTTTTCAAGAACCAAGGGTGTGGAATTTAATAAAAATATCAAATTGTCGATGGGGCAGGTTGCTTCATAAATCTACTTGTCCTGTAACAAAATCCACTTGTCCCTTTTGTACCATGTAATGCGGTGACAAATTATGGCAACAAGAAAATAACAAGGAGAGGGAGGGAGAGGAGGAAGTGGATTCATACTGGAACCATTATCCAAATTTGCTGACGCATTCTTGAGACCTTTGGTACAGGCTACGGATACATACTTAAGGGACACGAAAGCGATCCTTCAGTTGTTACAAAATCAACCTTTTGACCCAGACTCACAGATACTGCTGAGTCTTGACGTAGAGAGCCTCTACACCAGCCTCCCGCATGATGAGACCCTCCAAATCATCAAGGAGGTGCTCCACTCCAACAGATGGAAATACCAAACCCCACGAGGAGTGGTCATGGAATGCATTTCCATAGCACTAACTAAGAACTTCTTTGAATATGAGGGCACCCTGTATCTACAATGTCACGGAACCAGCATGGGTAGCACTTTCGCGCTGAGTCTGGCGGGACTGTACGTACACCATCTGGAGTCTACCAAAATCCTCCATCCAAGCAACCCCTTCCGGGTCAGGATTCGCACATGGCGACGTTACATTGATGACGTCTTTGTCATCTGGGAGGGAGATAGTCTATCTGTGACAACATTCATGACCTGGCTGAATACACAAAATGCCTTTTTGAGATTCACTCACCAAATGTCCAATGAATCAATGGTGTTTTTAGATCTGAATATCTACCATGAGGCAGGGTTTTTGAAAACCGAGACACATTTCAAACCCACGGCGAGGATCTGCCTTCTCAGGTTCGACAGCTTCCACGCTCGTCACCTGAGAGAGAATCTACCATATGGGCAGTTCCTACGTCTACGCCGTAATTGTAGTGATATAGCCAAATACAAATCCCAAGCCCAGGACCTGAGTGTAAAACTGAGACAAAGACATTATCCGGACAAGGTAATAAAAAAAGCAATGAAAAGGGCACGGAACAACAACCGGGAAGCCCTTCTGGAAGACAGAGCCCCTAAAGAGAACACAGCCAACAGGACAGTCTGTGTAACAACATACAGTTCTATCTCGAACCAGGTCTCTAAAATAGTGAACAAACACTGGCGAATCCTCACAAGTGGCACTCTTGACTTAGAGAAACCTCTCTTTGCTCACAGGAGGGGGAAGAATCTAAAAGACATTTTAGTGCACACAAGACCCCCCACCACGGAGATCCATCAAACTAGACTACAGGGGCTACAGGGACATCACCCGTGTGGAAATTGCAATAGTTGCCATCTGACAGAAAAAAGTCTGACCCTTACCTTCCAAAATGGCACTAAATGGGAACAACGAGCCTTTACTAACTGTAACAGCAGGAACGTGGTCTACCTGATCACTTGCCCGTGCAGGAAAGAGTACGTGGGCATGACCACACGCGCTGTGAAAACGAGGATAAATGAACACAAAAGCAATATAAGATGCAAAAAATCCACTACTAAGATGGCAGCACATTTTCTGGAACAACAGCATTGTGTTAATGAATTACACTGGACTGTTATCGAGCAACTTCCATCAGACAATGGCTTATTTGAGAAGGAGCAAAGGTGGGTGTTCCGCCTGGGCACAGACACCACCGGGTTAAATGATTCAATTCCATGGAGTCAGTTACGATGAATGAACCATGATGATGTAACATTGCATCTGTCACAACCCTGTGTTGAGCATGATCTAAGGCCTTAGTGTTAAAAAACTTAGTGCCAGGTTTTTTCCAAGAAAAACTACCCAGGTTTATCTGTACCCATTAATATTATGAAATAGGGCTATATCTTACCCCTAATTATGAGCATATAACCTTGCATGTCTTGTGTTGAGCATGATCTAAGGCAGGGGTACTCATAGTACGGCCCGCGGGCCAGTGGCGGCCCGGCAAGCCTTCCCTGGCGGCCCGCGGACCCCCGAGACATCATACCTGTGTTTCCCGAGTTTTTTTTTTAAAGTGTCTGCAGCAGCGAGAGAGACTCTTGCTGCTTTGTGGGGGCTGCCGGCGGGCGATCCTAGGAATGGCCAGAGTAAAGCTGCAGGGGCCTAAGGAGAGGTGAAATACAAAGGCCTCATTAACATGCAAATGGTCTTTTAATGACCTGTGAAGTGCTCGGGTGCGGCTGTGAGTGTGTGTGTGCCCGGCTGGCGCACAGGCAGGGTGAGGTGACAGAGGGAGTGGGAGGGAAAGGGAGGGGGAGGGGGACGGAGAGAGAGAGAGGGAGGGAGAGGGAGTGAGTGAGTGAGAGGGAGGGAGGGAAGGAGTGAGAGGGAGGGAGTGAGTGAGTGAGGGAGAGGGAGTGAGGGAGAGGGAGTGAGGGAGAGGGAGTGAGGGAGAGGGAGTGAGTGAGAGGGAGTGAGTGACTGAGAGGGAGTGAGAGAGAATGAGTAAATGAGTGGGAGTGAGTGAGTGGGAGTGAGTGAGTGGGAGTGAGAGGGAGAGTGTGAGAGGGGGAGAGAGGGAGTGAGTGAGGGGTGAGTGAGGGAGAGGGAGTGAGTGAGGGAGAAGGAGTTAGTGGGAGTGAGTGAGTAAATGAGTTGAGTGAGTGAGAGGGAGTGAGTGAGCGGGAGTGAGTGAGAGGGATGAAGTGAGTGAGAGGGATGAAGTGAGTGAGAGGGATGGAGTGAGTGGGAGTGAGGGAGTGGGAGGGAGGGAGTGAGTGGGAGGGAGTGGGAGAAAATGAGTAAATGAGTGGGAGTGAGTGAGAGGGAGGGAGTGAGAGGGATGGAGTGAGTGAGAGGGATGGAGTGAGTGAGAGGGATGGAGTGAGTGAGAGGGATGGAGTGAGTGGGAGGGAGGGAGTGATTGGGAGTGAGTGAGTGAGTGAGAGGGAAGGAGGGAGGGAGTGAGAGGGAGGGAGAGGGAGGGAGTGAGTGAGAGTGAGTGAGAGTGAGGGAGTGAATGAGAGGGAGTGAATGAGAGGGAGGGAGTGAGTGAGTGAGAGAGAGGGAGAGAGTGAGAGTGAATGAGTGAGTGGGAGAGGGAGGGAGAGGGAGTGAGTGAGACGGAGAGGGAGTGAGACGGACAGGGAGGGAGAGGGAGTGAGATGGAGACAGAGAGGGAGGGAAAGGGAGGGAGTTAGAGGGAGGGAAAGGGAAGGAGAAGGAGAGGGAGGGAAAGGGAGGGAAAGGAAGGGAAATGGAGGGAGAGGGAGGGAAAGGGAGTGAAAGGGGGTGAGACAGAGAGTGAGTGAGAGGGAGGGAAAGGGAGGGGGACGGAGAGGGAGGGAGTGAGAGAGAGGGAGTGAGAGAGAGGGAGTGAGAGAGAGGGAGTGAGACAGTCGGAGTGAGACAGAGGAAGACAGGAGAGAGGGAGGGTGAGAAAGGGAGAGAGAGCTAGAGAGAGGGAGGGAGACCGAAAGAGATGTGTGTATGCCGGGATGGCTCAGTGGACGAAGGCGTCCGCTGCAGGGACCTATGATCAACCTCATGGTCAGTTTTATGTTGTTGCTATATCCCCTCCCTCTCCCCCACTGACCCTGCCCCCCCACCGATGCGGCCCTCGGACACAAACCAAACTGTAAATTTGGCCCCCGAGAGAAAGTTTGTGAGTACCCATGATCTAAGGCCATAGTGTTAAAAACTTAGTGCCAGGTTTTTTCCAAGAAAAACTACCCAGGTTTATCTGTACCCATTAATATTATGAAATAGGGCTATATCTTACCCCCAATTATGAGCATATAACCTTGCATGCCTTATTCCAATATACTTCCCCTAAAAATAGCGCTCCGCGTTCAAATGATCTCTATTCTGTTCCGTTTTTCGGAACGCGGCCTCTTACGCGCATGCGCGATAAACTAGCATCTCCTTCCGCGCATGCGCATAGAAAAAACGGCAGACGCAGACGCTACTTGTCCACACATGCGCGGGAGGTTCTACCACTCCCTCTATACGCGCGCAGAACCGGATCTGAAGGGCAATGGATAGATCCCTCTTTGGGCATTTTCCGATCCCAATTTCGCACCAATTAAGCCAATTACCACTACTATAAATAGTACTTGTCCAACATGACTCGGAATACCGTCGGAGCCGCGTTGAGGGGAGGAAAACCACCAGATTTGGCAGTAACCGTGAGTTAGACCTGAGAACAGAGAGGCACCAGCTTTCTAAAAAACAGCGTTTTTAGATTCTAAATCCACGCTGTTTCTTTTAACATCCATTAGGTTGCTACATTGGGCAAGAAGACTAAAGAACCCCCAATACCACGCCTTGGCTCATGAGGCCACTTAGCCTTTATCAAAAAGTAAGAACTGTATATCTTCTCCATAATCTGTTTTCTTCCCACAATTCAATCCAAGGGATTCCAATGGCGAACATATCAAATTCATGTGTGTCCTAGTCTTATGTTTGTCTATGTCTTTTTCTTTTACAGGGTTATGGACCTTATTTTTAGTTCCTCTTCACCCTCCTGTGTATTTACATAGGCTTTTTCAATATTTCAAAGTAATGTTTTATTACATGATGTTTTTTCATCCACAGGTTCTGTATTAACTACGCCAATTGGGCGCAACAGACTACATCCATAACACGATTAGGTACATTTCACCTATTCCAACCAATTTTTGTAGAGCACACTTTGACATCTACACACATGTGAGTAAGGTGGGGATATTAGTGCACATCCCGTCCTGAAGAAGGAGTCCTTGTTACTCCGAAACATGTCGACGCACTTGAGAGGTTGATGTACCCTAAATAGTACCAACAACCTCACTCTGCACTTTTTTAACGACAACAGCCGAGGGCTTAATAAAAACTTTTTATTATTTTTTCTCCTACGAGCCAGGTGTCTTTTAACAATCACTTTTTTCACCTCACTACTCACATTGAATTCCTTCACACACATCAACACATAGTCCACTTTCAGTGCTCCTACGTAGCCGTGAGTCGCAGCACGCCGCATCCCGTAGAGGGGTGCGAAGACCCCGATGATGAAGCATGACACCAAGGGGCCTGTTGGTGTGTGAGGGGTATTAAAACAACACTGTGTGCTCCCCACCACTTTAGGGATCACTACCACTACAAAGAGTGGATTCCTTTTGTTTAATAAAAATTATGGCAACAACCTCATTATAAAGGAGCTCCGAAATAGCCCTTCTGATTATGCCAGGCTTCCTTACATAGTAGGGGTTGAACATTAGCATTTCCCTTATGTTGTCACGTTTCTGCAGATCTACATACTGGCGCTGAAGGTAAACAACAGTTCCAGGGTTGGAATGCCCTTTTGAGTCTGTGAAAATGTACTAACTTGCAAGTTTAAGTGTTTTCACCAACTCGTACCTAATCTTTTCCCATACTGAGAAAGATTGGAAATTTACTCCTGACAATGGCAGACATAAAATTTCTTCTAGGGTTGGGAAAAAAGTGGCTGGAGTGAAAATTAACTTGCAAACACTCAGATTTTCGCATGAGCAAATCTACACCTGCATATTTGCTCATGCTAAAATGCAGTTCACAAATATTTTCTAGGAGTACTATTTCTTGGCCTACTTCTGTAATGTCTTGTGAATTCACAAAAGTCGTATATCTGCACTTAATGCAAGGACATGAGTGCACTTTTGAAACTTTATTTAATAAATGGGTCCCTAATTGGGTTTGGGTTAACCATGACCGTTTGTGTTTATTAAAATTCTGTGTCTCTCTGTCTATCAGTTAGCTTCACTGTGAGTGACAGCATTCTGTTTTTTCACAAGGAGCATAATCGACACACAGTCGTTTAGTTCAGTGCCAGGAACTACTGTGGCAATTTGTGCTTTTTGAGATCAAAACAATTTTTGCTTTTGGCAAGGTTTGTTATAATGATGAGGGCCCGGCAGCTCCCACACCAATAAGGTTTTGCAAAAAACATGCCAAAACAATTCATGCATTGACAAAACCAAAAAGCTGACCAACAATTTCAGACCTATTGGCTTTACCGCTGCTTGTTTACCTGTATGTTTCCCATAATCTTATTATAACTGGTTACACTGATTTTCCATTATGAATATTTTTTGGAAATACTAGCATTCATCAACACATTTTACTAAATGAAGCTGCAAATGAAGCTTCCTCAGGGCTCCGCTCTAAGTCCCACTCTTTTTAATCTTCATGTGGCACCCCTAGCGAACATCATTCACTCCTGCGGAATGGAGGTAGTGCCATATGCTGATGTTACACAGATCATGGTATCAATTCCTAAGAACATAGGATCAATGGCTGAGAATGGATGTCTGCCAACTTCTTAAAATTGAATGAGGATAAGACAGAGGTGATGGTCTTTGGTCCAGGGGCAAAACGCTGGAACAGCAGCAGTTGGCCTTATTCTTTAGGAACCTGACCTACTCTAGGAAACAAGTCCAAGAACCTTGGAGTTCTGATGTACCTGGACCTTAATTTCAACGGCCAAACTAAGCGCACTGTTTCCACCTGCACCTGGACCTTAACCCCTTCGCTGCGGGGCGGGGGTCGTGTGCGGCGCCGCTGTGCTGGTGACGAGCTCGGCGCGTCAAGAGGCACAGTGCAGCTGCACTCATGACGAGCGGAGATCGTCACAACCACACCCGTTTTTAGAACGTTCAGCACAGCGGGGTAATTATCCCCGCGTGCAACGTTCCAACGGCCGTGATGAGCTCAGCTCGTCATGAGTGCAGCTGCACTGTGCCTCAAGACAAGCTGAGCTCGTCACCAACACAGAAGAGGTTAAGGATGTTGAAGAAAATGTTCCCTTTTATCCCGTTCTCTGCACGCAAGCAGCTCGCTCTCGCCCTGGTAATGTGCAGGTTGGATTATTGCAATTCACTCTACCTAGACTCAAACAAGAATGCAGAGCACAAAGTCCAACTAGTGCAGAATGCCTTTGCAAGACTGGTTTTGGACATTCCCAAAAGACATTCTGCGGCTAAGGGACTGGAAACCCTACACTGGCTCACAATGAACAAACCCATCAGCTTCAAATCTTTATGTGTGGTCCATAGGTTGTCTCTATCTCCCCTACCCAACGAGACTCAAATCCATGTTCACGTGGTGATCCCCGGGCAGATCTCTTTGCTCATCCTCTAATTTACATCTCCATGTACCCAGAACAGTAAGGAAGAAATGGGGTGACAGAGCCTTCTCGACGGCCGCTAGTAAGCTATGGAATACCCTGCCAAAAAACATAAAAGCTATTTCCCAGCACCTCCCTTTTAGAAAGGCTCTAAAGACTTGGCTATTTTGCATGTAGCCACCCCTGCTATCACCTTCTTATAGGGAATCTCTTTCTGGACGGTAGTCTATAGCGCCTAGACGCCCTCGGGTAACTGCTGCGCTCTACAAATTCAAAAAGTTACCTAAAATGTAACACTAATTTAGCGAAATGTTTTTGTAAACATTTTATTTTGAAAGCAAAGAATCATCAATCTTGCTTTCAAGCTTCTTCATATGTTTGCATCTAATCAGAGAGTATTCTGGGAGCAGTATGCATAGCTTCATATTGTTTAACATTGAAAACGTCTGTACACATTTTTATACTGGAAAGGCTGTCAGTAGTACAGTCTGAGCTTACAACATGTACTTAGATCACTCACCCTAATAATAAAGGTTTTACATTAATGAACCATAAATGCAAGTTTGAACAGTGTTAACACACGGAAACAAATATTACCTTAACTGCAGGCAATGCCTTTCCCTGATCCATAATGTGGCACTGTAAAGGGTTTGTGATGTAGGGGGTTGGCCTACTTGTCCCAAGGACAAAATACACATGAAAACTTGTTGCCCTTGACCTCAAACAATATGTCCCAGGCAACCATAGAAAGGCTGATGGAGCAGGGATCCTCCCTAAGGGGCAGCTTGATCTGAGGACCGATGACCATGCTCAACAGCTCAGGATACCAAACCCTCCAAGCCCACTCCGGAGCCACAAGGATGACTTGGGCCTGGTTGTTTCTGATCTTCTTGAGAAGTCTGGGCAGGAGTTATATGGACCGAAAGGCATACAGGAGGCCTGAGCTCCATCCAAGACATAAAGCGTCTCTGAGCAAGAGCCACCCTGGAAACACAAGCATGCAGAACTGCTGACATTGAGCGTTCTCGCTAGTGGCAAACAGATCTAACCAAGGCTCTCCCCACTGTTGAGAGACACCATGCGCCACCTCCGGTTGGAGATGCCATATGTAATTTGCTAGGCATCTGAGGCTGAGTTTGTCTGCTCTGGTGTTCAGAGAGTCCGCCAGGTGTTGAACCGCCCTGACATTTCAGCCATGTCAAGAGACGCAAGGCCTCTAGACAAAGGATGCACGGCCCCACTCTGTCCTGTTTGTTGCAGTACCACATGGAGGTGGTGTTATCCATGAACATCTGTACTAGCCTTTCCTTGGGGAGGGTAGAAAGACGTTCAATGCCTGCCAGATCTCCCAGAGCTCAAGAAGACTGATGTGGAGTCTGGATTCTCCCAGAGACCAGTGGCCTCTGATCTCCACCTCTCCAAATGGCCACTACATCCCAGGAGTGACGCATCTGTCACTACTGTCAGATCTGGTTGGGGAAGGGAGAGGGGTCTGCCACTGACCCAACCACGGTTCGTTAACCACTACAGCAGATAGTTTTAGTTCCCTCAGAGATCTGGACCAAATTGAAGAGATTCCCCTGATGCTGCACTCACTGGAACTTCAGGTTCCACTGCAGAGCCCACATATGCCAGCGGATATGAGTCACAAGCAGGATGCAGGAGTCCATGAGACCCAATAGCCTCAGAGCTAGTTTCACCGAAATCCAAAATGAAGGCTGAAACATTGGTACCAAAGCCTGAATATCCTGAACTCCCTGTTCAGGAGTCCTCAACTGCACTCTGTGCAGAACAACTCAGTTTGAGAGGGACTCAGGTGTGACCTCAGCACGTCGATAGTGAACCCCTGCAAATGCAGGCAGTCTGCCATAGTCTGGAGGTGGGAGACAATTGCCTGGGGCAAGCCTGCCTTAATTCGCCAGTTGTCGAGATAGGAGAAGACTGGCACCCCTGATCTCCGCAGATGAACTGCAACCACAGACATTACCTTGAGGAACACCCAAGGGGCACTGGTAAGGCCAAAAGGGAGCATGTGCTCGTGGCCAACAGTAAACCTTAGGTAATGCCTTTGGTCACACAGGAAGGGAATGTGGAAGTATGCCACATTAGCACCCTGAATCAATCAACGACCTCTCCTTCATAACCCTTCACTTCACCCCGTTCCTCTCAACAGCCCTCTTGTGTTATCCAGCTATGTTACGTCATTCTTTTTTGTTGCATTATTTCCCGCGGTTGGCCTCCCACCCTCTTTCTATCCCCATATCCCACCACATTTCTTTGCTGTCTCCTTCTCTGCTGCATCCCAAACCTTTTCCTTTTTTCTCTTTGGTCTTATTAGTTTGTACTTCCATCGCTCACATTTCATTTTATATTCCTCACAGTTTCTTTTTACTTTTTTTTGCATAGCCTTTCAAGTCGTAACTGACAAGTGTACGAATGTTGCAGTTTTGGAAAAACATGTACTATCCTGATCGATTATTAAATTCCACGTATCTGACGAGTAAATCCCTTTTTATCAATATTTGATGCTCTCACTGTTTTAGATTGTTTAGGATATGTGATTGTCATGAGATAACTTTCACCAATTTGGGTTTAACAAAGTAGATTTCTCACCATATGCCAATAACGCTCTCTCTCCAATGCCTCTTTTTTGAAGCTGTGTTTTCAGAATCCTAGAAGTGGAGATGTGGACGGACCACCATTGAAGCTCATTCTAAACCCTTGCAAGTAGTTTATCAAACCCAATGTTTTATTTTTCTGAATGTGGTGCAGGACTACTAGCACCAGAATGCAAAGTAAGATAATAGTACTACATGAGCCACTCAGTTTGCAGTAAAAATATAGTTGTAAAAATGTTGTGGTATATTACTACTAATTTACAGCCAGATGCATCAAGCTCAAAACCAGTCGCAAAGGGGCAGATTCTCAGAATCTGCCCCTTTGCGACCGGTATTTTTGCATTTGGGATGATTCATCCCAAATGCAAAAATCGCAAATTGAGAACTCGCTAAATTGCGATTGTTTGCATTTAAGGAATCTCAAATTGAGATTCCTTAAATGCAATGCATGAAAGTTTCAAAAATAGCGAATTTGCTAATAGGGCACGCAAATTACCATGAAGTACAACTTCATGGTAATTTGCAAAAACTTTGAAAAATACACTTAAGTGCATTTTTCAAGGTTTCATGTTGCACACACACATGCCCTAAGGGCATGTGTGTGCGCAACATATGTGCACAGATCAATTTCAGGGGTGCAACAGGATGTCCTTTGGACACCCCTGCATGCGCACGCGAGCTCCAAGTGCGGCGCGCTTCTCATGTACAGTCAGCATGCCCCACTTACCGGCTCCTGTGGGGACTCTGCAGCAACACGCGGGGCTCCGTTTTGCTCACAGGAGCCCCGCCTGAAATGTTGGTTGCGCTTTGGCAGCCCCCTCCCTGGGCCGCACGAGCCCCGCTGCACTCATGAAACTCCAGCGGCTTTTGAAGTCCACACGCGCAGCCACTGTGCACGAGCCGCAAAACACGCAAAAATTACAGGTACCGCGCATGAGCGGGCAGCCCTCGCCCTCCCAGGTTTCCTATGTATAGCTTTCACTTTCTATATCATTTAAATATTAAGTTTCTTGTCGCGAATATTCACTTGAGTCAATTCCGGTTCGTTTTAATATTTTATTCAACGCTGTATGACAGTGTCTTCTTTCTTTTAGCTCGTTAATTGTTATGCTGTTATTTTTCTAATCTTGCCCGGGAACTCAGAGGCCCTTTATCTACACTTAATTAACATTCTCAAATTTTACAACGAGGTGCATTTTTATGCTTTGCTGCCAAAAGAATATCGGTTTGTTTCTTGTCATCCGTTTAAGCGAGTTTGAGCTATTGACAGTGCAAATGGCAATACCTTTTATTTATGTTTTAAACTAAAACAAAAATAAAAGGCATTGTCATTTCCAATGTCAATAGCTCAAACTTGCGTAAATGCAAGACCTATTGAATTGCAAATGCTTGTTCACTCTAGCCATCCTTTTCTACTTTCTGTGATGCATGCCTACTCTGCCTACTATTGAAGTCACCATCGGCCACTGGATGTAGGTGGGTTGTTGTGTATCCCCTGTTCTATATAAAATCAATAAAATAAATCCTAAATTCCAAACAAACGTGCTGCCAAGCCACCTTCAAAGAATTGCATTACCCTAGAACCCACAACCCACCTTCAATCACTTCTCACTGTCCATGCACAAACTACATTTCTCCACCCAATATTGTACATTTACACCCGGCCACCAAAGTTCTCCTTCAATCGTCGCTTCATAAACGTCTGCCAAGTGTCCTTCATATGCCAATGCCACCAACTTCCTCTTAACTCCCTCCCACAGGAGCCAAATCTCCCTCTCTTCCACCGAGCCCTTATGCAATTCACCACTTTTTGCAATTCTCTGTTGGCATGTGAGGCCATTTCTCACTATGGAAACAATAGCACCTCTCCTTTTATCTCCATGGCATTCTATGGATTATGGATTCTATGGATCTGAATATCAGTCTTAAACATGCAGACAGTTACAACACTATGGGCCTCATTAGGATGTTGGTTGGACTGCCACCGACAGGAAGTCGGTGGCTGTCTGACTGACATCCAGCAGAGCAGCCCGACCTCTGCATTATGATGCGGTCAGTAGGACCCCATCGGTCAGAAGGACCGACTGACGTGAACGACGGGCTCAAGGAGCCAGTCGGTCGGATTGTATTCCCTACAATAAGGGTGGTGCCTGCTCAGGGAACGAGGGATTACGATGTCCCTTTCCAACAGCTTTTCCAGGGCAGTCCGACTGCCATGGAAAGGGTGTCGGAAAGGGACTTTGGGGGCCCCTAGCAGCGCCCCTGTCCCCCGTGGGCCTCCCCTTTGGTGCCTGGGGGGGGGGGACATGTGGTGCCCCCCAAACATCTATGGTCCGTGTACCAGGCACACCATTGTGCCTGCCACATGGTTTCCATTGCGGCTTGTGCTGCGGTCCGTTTTGGGCCGCAGCACAAGCCACAATGGAAAAAGCCAGGATTACGAACGCATAAACGGCAGTCACATCATAATTTGGTGAGTGGGACCGCTGACTACTTGTTGGTCGGTCCAACCCCGGTACGATTGGGGTTGGACGCTCATCCGACCGCCATCATAAATGGGCCCTATATTGTTGCCACGCAAAACTGCTGGTAAGTACACACATATACAAATATATTTATATATACACACACAGACATATATATTTTTCTACCTGCTTAAATGAGGTAACCCTGAAACCACATATAAGATGTGTAGGTGTATATATATATGTTAATTTTAAAATGGGGGTGAAACCCTCCCCATGCCCCCTTCATATATTACACAGTGGTGGTCACCACTGTGCCGTTATAGTTAGCTCAGTTTCCCTAGAAAGTCACGTTTGGATTTACTAATATGCTTGGCGACGTTTGACGAATGTGCATATATCTATCCACTTTGGCTCCTTCATGGAATGTTTTGTGCTGATCTATCAAGCGTGTGCCAAGAAAGTGTGTGGTGGGGGGCGGGGCGAGGGGGGTAAGTAGAGAAATTTGATTTCCCAGGTTAATTCCCATAGGAACTTTCCTGATACAGAAAAAGCAAAGAAATGGAATTAAAACACAGTACTTGGAAAAGGTGCCTTTTGTGATTTGTGTAATTCATTTAGCCATTTTTGACAATTTAGCATTTAAAGAGGGGCTTGCGTTGGGCAGGAAGGTGTAAACCCTCGGAAAATGTTAGAGTTACGTAGTCCAATTTTTCTTGACCTGTCATCGGTCGACCCCAGGAGGTCTGCGTAGCCTACTCTGGGGTCTACAAATGTTTACAACATTAAGTAATAGAAGATGAATAAAGTAAATATATTCACAAAAAGAGCAACATTTTACATTTAAATGCTTGAAACACTCGCCTTTAAATTTTGAGACTAAGAAATTAAGTTGGTATCCATAGCATGATTTGTGGCAGTGCAAGTACAGTAAGCAGAATCTAGCATGGACAATTGGTGATCTCAACTGAAGCACCGTTATGCATGAACTAAAAGAGAGAATGCATTAAGCACAAAAAACCAAAGTGATGAGTCTAGCATATTGTTTCATCCTTTAGAAATAAAACTCAATTTTGAAAATATACAACCTCATTATTAAAATGAAAATTTAAATGTTGGTATATTTTTTGTAAATTAAATAAAATATGTCATACTTTGTGTAGTTGCTTGAACGATTCTTGTTTTACTTAACACCTTGGCTGCTAAGGCAATTTTCAGCCTGTGCTGGAAATTGCTATTTTACATGATGAATGACGAGCTCAGCTCATCATCAGCACAGCTCCACTGTGCCTCATGACGAGCTGAGCTCGTCATGAGCAGTGAAGGGGTTAATGTTTTGAGGTTTAAATCATAGAAATTGATGAGGCTAGAGTCTCTAGCTTCCAGCAGTGATTTTGGTGGAGAAGTCAAAAGGTTAAAAACAGCTGATCTAGACGGTTGGTTCAGCAGTACTCCCTATTAACTAAAATTCAAAGAGTTATCGAACCTGATTGGTCGAGGGAGCTTTTTCTCCCTTTCGCCATTTCAGTACTGCAGGTTCGGTACCGGTCCTGCAGTACATAAACAATCGGATTGCCTGGCCGCAACATCTGAGAAAATGTTACAGTGCTATTGCAGAATGCAGGGACTTATTTATATATTTATTGAAAGTTTTATATAGCGCGAACAAGACCCGTGGGTATCAGAGCGCTTCACATAAAAGTAGGTTAAATATTAACAAGATGATAACCATTAAACAAACAGATAGATATGAGGTAGATAATTGTATGGCTATAGTGAGTGCTTAAGTAACTACATTCCACTCAAGTTCGTCGATTATAATACGAATTAACTTTACAACATGAGGTTATGTCATTTGTCCTTTTCGTCATACCGATGAGGTAGCGGTTATATAGTTTCAGGATGTGAGATAGCTGTATGAATTAATTTTGACATGAGGTAGCAATTGGTATACATTTTAGTTACAAAAGAAAAGTCGACAGTATTAGACCATCATTTATCTTTCATCTAATTCACGGCAGTCCTTCCCTTTATGATGACGAAAGTATTTCGATTGAGGATAGAATTCGATCTCATAGTGAAACATAACCGTGTCTATATAAGGTATTTACTCATTAAGAATCTCTTCACTTCTCGCTTAAATGTTGAGGTATTAGGAATCTTCCTAATGCTTGGAGGCAGTGAATTCCAAATCCTGGGGGCAGCTCCTGTGAACGCCCTGTCATAAGTTTTTTTCTTTCTGAATATGGCTGGGCGCAGCACCAACTCTTTGGCACTCCTGGCCGGTCTGTTGCCTCCTGATAGCTCAATTTTCTTGGATAGGTATCTAGGAGTATTGTGGTGGAGTGCTCTATGGGTGATACATGCTATCTTTAGTTGAATTCTGGCCTCATAGGGTAGCCAATTTAACGCTTTCAGGTGAGGAGAGATGTGGTCAAACTTCCTAGATCCGGTGATGAGTCTCGCCGCAGCATTGAGGCAGGCTTTTAGTGGTGCTGAGGATGTTTTTGGTAAACCTGCTAAGGTGGTGCAACCATATTCAATCCTAGAGATGACTAAAGATTGGATTGCCAGTTTCAGATCTGCTTCTGAGATGAATGGTTTCAATTTTCTTAGGTTGTTCAGGTGGAAGCGGGCGCTTTTTGCCATTGAATTAATATGAGCTTTCATGTCAAGATTCTCGTCTAAAGTGATTCCTAGCGACTTAGCTGAGTTGACTAGAGTCGGGGTGCAGCTGAGCGCAGTCACCAACTTGGTCCATTCCTTTATTTCCGTAACGCACTTTGGTGGAGAGATTAGTAAGAATTCTGTTTTTTGAGCATTTAGCTTCAGATGATTGGTAGTTAACCATTGCAGTGCCCTTTTTAATGTTTCATTTATTCGCTCAATGTCTTCAAGGGAGGCGATCTTTATATATATTTGCGTGTCGTCCGCATACATATGATAAGATATCTGTGAGTTCCTGAGAATTGTTGTAAGAGGTTCAACATACAAGTTAAACAGATCAGGAGATAGTGTCGATCCTTGTGGGACTCCGATTGAGTTAGGGCAAGATGGTGAAATTGAATGATTGACCAGGAAACGTTGTGTTCTGTTCCGTAGGAAAGATTCGAACCATCTCAGCACATTTCCAGACACTCCCATCTTGTCCTGTAGCCTGGACAGTAAAGCTTCGTGATTTACTGTGTCAAATGCCGATGACAAGTCCAGGAGAATTAGCAAGCATGCTTGATTTCGATCAAGAGCCTGTAGCGCGTCGTCAACAATATGGAGGATCGCTGTTTCCGTGCTATGCCCTGATCTGAATCCTGATTGGCATTCATCTAGTAGGGAGAACTTATTGATGTGTTGGCTCAGTTGGCCCTGAACGCATTTCTCAATTAGTTTGGCCAAAAGAGGGATGTTGGTCACTGGTCAAAAGTTATTCGGGTCTGTAGCATCTGCAGTCGGTTTTTTGATCAATGGAACAACTTGACCAGTTTTTAGACAGTCTGGGAGGGTTCCTTGTGACAGTGATGCATTTATTATTTTGGTCCAGATTGGCACCACAATATGGCTGATTTCTCTTAAGCATTTCGCAGGTAGGGGATCTTGGTAGTGGTTGTTAGGTTTGATTTTCACGAGCATTTTGGCGATCGTGTTCTGATTGTATAATTCAAATGTGTCCCAGTTAGCCTTGTTTTTTTGTTTTGCTACACACTGTAGTCGAGTTGGGATCGTTCGTAGTCAATGGTTGAATGGGGAGGCTATTTGCTGCGCTTAAGAGCTCTGTTTCAAGCGCTTTGGCTTTTTCCGTGAAAAATGTAGAAAATTCCTAGCTACTTATGGATGTTTTTACGTTTTCATGAACTGTTTTGGTTAGTTTGTTTGATTGTTGTTTCAGGATTTCAAACAGTTTCCGTGGTCAGTTTTTGGCGTTATCCAGTTCCGATCTTATGAATTCCTTTTTGGAGTTGATGATCTTTTTGTTATATTGGTTTCTAATTTTTCTGAGGGCTTTCAGCTCAGGGGATGATGGGTGTTGTCTCCATTTTCTTTCGGCCATTCTTAGTTTGCGCCTATCTTCGTTCAGTGATCCGTCAAACCATGGATTTTTCGTCTTCTCCGTTATTCTTTTTAGTTTTAATGGCAGGGTGTTGTTGACGATATTCCCGACTGAGGTTATATAATGCTCTGTCAACTCGTTTGCATTCTGTAAGTTGCTGGGTGGCTTTAAGTCTCTCTCACAGCTTTCTACTAGTAGCTCAATATTAGTCTCTCTTGTGTTTCGAATCCATTTTTTGAAATTGGCAGGTTGAACGGTCTTGCCCTTTTTCAATATGGGTATCTGGAATGTTATTGCATAGTGGTCCGACCAGTCACATGGGGCTATTGAGAGGATTGATGTATTTTTGATATCTGAAATAATCCAGTCAAGTGTTGCTCCTTTTGAGTGTGTAGGTTGCGTGCATGCTTGGTTGAGTTTTAGCTCAGCAAGGAAATCCTTAAGCGTGTTGACTAGTTTGTCCTTGCAGTCATCCCAATGTAAGTTGAAATCTCCTAAGAATATGTTATTAGCATTCGTGTTAGAGTTGGTCATAATGATCTCCATTAACTGTTCTATGAACTTAGCGTTCTCTCCTGGTGGGTGGTAAAACGCATGTAGATTGCATCTTTGATTCGTTGCTGATTTTATATTGAGACCTAAGTATTCGCAAGATTCTAGAGGGTCAGATTGAATTTGATTGACCTCTATCTCTGATCGGTGAATGCAGGCAATTCCTCCTCCTGTCTTTCTTGGTCTATCTAGTCTCACAATGCTATATTCAGGTGGTACTAAGAGATCCATGGTTGGAGATGATGATTCCGATAGCCACGTTTCTGTAAGGATTGCCAGATCAATTTCCTTGTTGATGATGAGGTCTGCTATGTCTGACGCATGTTTTGTAGCCGATCGACAGTTGAGTAGGAGGCATGTCAGTTGTTTCCCAGAGTTCTTAATGTTCAGGGTTTCGTGTTCGGAATTAAGCTGGACTTGTTGTAAGTTGTTATGGTTAAGTTTCCTATCGGTCTTTCTTGATGTTCTATTAGGATCAATCGGAACTGTTTTGATGTTCTCCTCTTCTTCATGATCTGGCGATTCATAGGATCGGAGTAAGGCAAGGGCATCCTCCTTCGACAGGGCCTTCGTCCTATTTGGTCGGTTGATCCTATTCGCTAGTGACATGTCTATTTCGTTGCTCTTTCTATGTATGGAGTGTACAAGATCTTGAATATTCGTGATCTTAGAATGGGTGCTTGCTGTCATTTCCAGTATTTCTTTCATCGCTTGTAAAGTACTAATTGTGACTTGTGTCATGTTGCAGACTAGTTTCTGAAGATCATTAGTAGCCTTCTGGTTCCTGGTTAGTTTCTTAGCCTGTGTGTCCGGGGGTTGTATGTCACTTTTCTCTGTTTTCGATCTTTTCTTAGTGCTTCAGTCATTTCCTGTATATCCTCTGTTTGGTCGTCTGTTCCATTCCTTCTTGGGATGTTGTGTGAGTTGTCTGAGTTTTGTGAAGAAAGGAGTGTTTTTGTAGGTGAGGTTCTACCTGGCTTTAGTATAGTATTAGAGGTAGGTAGCGCACGGTTGATATCTCCTATCTTAGCTATTTCTTGATTTACATCGAGTAGTTCACTCGGCACCACTGTATGTTCTGCGTGGGAAGGCTCGGTGTTTGGAAGCGGTGTCGGCTCTTCTCTTTGGAGTTGATCTTGTTCTTTATTCTCATGACTCGTAGATCTTTCTGTCCATTCTGTCTTATTTTTCGATATACTCTCTCCTGTTTCAGTTTTGGTTCCGGGTTTAGTAGCTGGCTCCATGCAGCCTCCCGTTCGTTTGGTGTCTCTGATATCAATATTATCATGAGTGACTTCTGGTGGGGTTGGGTGTAGTTGGTGTCTTAAGCCCTCTAGTGATTCTTTTATGGTAGGGAATATCTTGTCAAACTTCATAAGTTCACTGTTCGCTGCCTGTATCAGCACGATTCCGGTTTTATATATGGTGATGCATAGTTCTGCTCTGCATCTTCTTGATGGTGAGGTCATTATTTTTGTGCCATGTGAGATGTTTTTCGTATCTTTTATGTTGAGCATTCTTGTGAAGGCACTGCGCCATTTAGCCGTTTTATTAGTGTAAAAAATCAAGTCATGAGTTATAGTGCCTTTATCTGAATTAAAGTATGGGTCGGCGAACAGTGAGTCCGCGTTTTTCTTCAGGGTATTATGCTTAAACTTTTTGGCTCCGTTTTTAGATAACTTAGATGGATATTTTATGACCTGGGCGTTTGAGCCGTCTCGGTACCTTTTGCCCATATTTGATTCGCGTTATAGATCTTATGGTGACTTTTCTCTGTTAGTCTCTTAGATGTTCCAGGGATTGAAGTTAAATAGTGGCATGCATAGATATCTCATTAGGTAATTTTTCTTCTATGGTAGTGATATATCCAAGTTTATCTATTGAGTAATCTCCTTCTAATATAGTAATCGATGACAGTTTCTCTTCCAGTTAATTTCTTGGGACCTTGTTAGTTGTGATTTCAGGTAGCAGTAATTATACTGGCCCTTATTGTGCTCTAAAAGGTTTAAAAAACTAGGTATTACTAAATGTCCGCCGGTTTGGTGCTTTGCTATTATAGACAGGGGCTTTTTCTCTTTTTACTCATTTGTTCGTTTAGTCCATTTTCCCTTTCTTGTCTCAAATTGGAATCAATTGTAGGCTCCTTCTTCTCTGTTTGGAACCTATTTGTCCTTTTTCCCTTTCCTGCCTCTTGGTTGTTTACTTTCTGCAGCCAGTGAGTGGATGGACTACATGTGTCTCAAGCGGCCGCCATTTTAAAGTCAGGCGCGCCGCTTCTAGTGCTGCCACGATAGCTTTCTTTTCAGTTTTATTCCTTTCCTTCGTCCACCCTGCTATGCCTCTCACCCGCGGGTTTTCGTCATATCCTGCTAGTCTCGACGTCGTTCATCCTCCTCCGCTCCCGCTCCCCTACTCAAACCCCCTCCGCGTTGGCCGTGTTCTCTCTCCGCTCCTCAGCCAGCCTCGGTCTCCGGTCTCCGGTCTTAGCGGTGGGCTGCAGACACCATCAGCGCCAGGGACTCTCGACGATCAGCGCAGCAGCACCTCCACAGAGCCTCCAGTGACATCCAGCAGTCAGGGCAACCTGGGTTAAGCCTCCCTCCCTTCGTGAAGACCATCATAGCGCGGGGATCAGGAACCGGTGCCAGGATCTCCAGTTTGTCGTCGCCTTCCCTCTCATGCCCCTCGACCAGAAAACAGCGCAGTTGATCTTCTTGGGCAGTCCTGGTGGTCCGGTCCTATGGGCAGCAATCGCGCTGGACTTTCGTTTCCCAATTCCAGGCAAATCTTTGGTGATTCAAACTCCATTCACATCGCTCCTTGTGTCAATGGGGGGGGGCGAAGATGCGCTTTGTCCTCGAGTGCTGGAAAAATTATTAAAAGGACGAATCATGGTGCACGGTGAGCACACTCTGACCCGCAGACCCATGTGGCATATCTGCCAACTTGAAGAACATTTTCACCCTATGAGGAAGGGGTGGGGCCTCGTGCTGAGAAGTACCTACGAGGCACTTTTGAAACCCTCTCTGTCCCCAAGTTCCCTCCTTCCAAAATAAAAAATAAAATAAAAACTTGCTGAGGTTTGGACTGATGTCATGGGTGTTTTCACACCCCTTAATGGACATCGGCAGTTCAAAGCCTTGGAAAACGAACTGGAAAACCACTATTTACAGAGGTTTTCAACTCATTTACCCGGCCATCGTGTGATATTGGTTCTTCACCGAGAGAACATGTGATGGGAGCCGATACCGTGGGAGTTGGCAGATATGATTGTGGGGAGATGAGGGGGAGAGCATGTGGCCCCCCCAGAACATCTATATATATATATTTTAATTGTTATTTTTGCCAGTACTGATGGGCTACAGAGGGACTCATCACAGGCCCTGTGACATACCATGGTATTCCTGTGGCACTTGTACTACCGCAGGAGTGCTGTGGTACCAAAAATAATAATAAAAATATGAGACTAGCACCCACCTGGTGGGTTGAGTGCAGCGTCTGGCCAACGGCTAGGCTTTGTTTTCAACCTCCACTGCCCATTGCTGTATGCAATACACAGTTGACTTGCCCACCTGAAGAACAGGTTACACATGCTACATATAGAATATGATTAAAAAAAAAAAACAGATGAGGTAATAACTATTTAATGTTTAAAAAACAAAACAATTGTGTTTTGTATTTTAGGGAAATATACTGTGTACTGTACCTGTAACTCTCATCACTGCAATATTATGTGACATAAAACTGATAAAGGTGTTATAAAAAAAACGGTAACTCAGTACTTATGGTTTAGTACAGAAACTCTAACTTGCGCCCCGTGATGCACTGCTTATGACCTCACATTTAAATCACACATACCATGTTAAATGACATTGTCAATGATATCTTAAATGACATAACTGATTACATCACAGACGATGTCATCGGTTTTGCCAATTATTGTGCCAGTGTACTATAGGTGTTGTGAACTTGAAGTAATTCAACAAGCTACACTTGTACCCAATTTTCGATCACCAATTCAGGGATATACTTTTATTTATTTATTTATTTATTGGCTTGTATAGCGCTAGAATCGACTCCCAAAGGAGTATCTCTGTGCTCAATTCGCCCTACAGGTACGAAAGACAGAGCTCTTAAGATCTAGAAAGGCGCTATATTTGAAACAGAAAAGTTTTCAACAGTTTCCTAAAGGCTAAATGATTAGTACAGAGCCTAAGGGTAGAAGGCAATTTGTTCCAGAGGCAGGGGCCCAGGAATGAAAGAGCCCTTCCGCCCAGTCTTGCCCTTCTGACAGGGGGAATTTGTAGAAGAGATTGGTTACTGGAGCGGAGGGCAGGTATGGGAATGTAGGAGACAAACTTCTCCGCCAGATACGGGGGGCTCAAGCTGTGTATACCCTTGTGGATGATACAGCAAGTTTTGAACTTAACCCGTTGACTAATTGGTAGCCAATGAAGCTTTTCAAGTAGGGGGCGTGAAAGAGTTCTAGGAGGGGCATTTAAAACTAGCCTTGCGGCAGTGTTTTGAACCACCTGGAGTCTACTTAGCAATCTATCATTTGCTGATATTAATAACCCATTACAGTAGTCCAGGCGGCTAAGCACTAGGGCCTGAACAAGGGTCTTTCTAGAAGAGTCTGGCAATAACGGAAACACTCTTCTGAGTAATCCGATTACATGAAAGCATGCCCCAGCTGTTTGATTAACATGCTCCTTGAGAGACAGCCCTTGGTCCGGCCGGACACCCAGGTTTTTCACTACCTGCTTAGGGCTGGGAACATGCAGGACATAAAGCACATCTCTAAAAACCCAAAATGTATGGATGTCACCCTGTTTAACTGGTGTTCGCCTACTGAAGAAACAAAATGACTCAATGCAATATAATAGGGTAACCCAAATGTTTTTAAACCTTGAACCCCATAAAAAATAGCGTTCGTTATCTACTCACGCTAATGGGATCACATTCTTAGAGGCTACATATGACTTACAATTTTGAATCAAGAATAATTTGACAGATATGCATTTACCACTGATACAGCACATTCAAGCAGTATATTTGGAAATCCCTCTGTAGTTTGGCAAAATACAAGATATACATTACCAGGAAAACAAAAACGTGTACAACCTGAAATGCAATGGTTACAACCACACTGCGAGTTACACAATCTCTAAGTCCTTCAACTTTAGAGTGTACATTATTTAACAATCTGCAAAGCCTCAAAATCATTAGGGAAGTAAATAAATGTCTACAGCTTATAAACCTCCAGTCTCTACACTGCTATAGCAGTGTATGTCATGTATTTAACATGGGCATGTACCCAAACATCTGCAGTTAATTAATCATTTTTAAACAGAAGTTTTCCCTTTTCTCACAGAAACTGAAATGGTCCCTAAATCTATTTAGACATATTAATGTATGGAAATCTGGTTTCAGTGAACATTTATTATTTGTGCATAACCAAGTAAAGTGTTTTGATGTGTTATGATCCTATTAAAATCAGTGTTTAAATCACACTTCAGGATTACAAAACAATGTGGTTCAATTTGGCTTTCCTAACTTAAAATACATCCCATAGTCTTTCCGCTCACATTTCATGTACCCCAGCGAGATTGTCTCATAATTCTCTTTACTTTTATTGACTGCAAAGTGAGAGGAGTTTGTAAACACCAGTTAATGTGTTAAATAAAATAAGCATTAAAATAGCCTTACATTTGACCACTGTCTTTTAAGTGCAGCAAATGTGCCAAGATAAATACAGAATTTAAAGGCATCTTTATTTATTGCTTCGACTTTCGCAACTTATCAAAACATCTGTTGGCAACCAACCAGTGGGCCGCGACCCACAGTTTGGAAAACACTGGTATATTGTATATCAGTAATGGATAATGGATGTCATCAGTGATGTTATCTATGATGTCATTTGAGATGTCATCAGTGATGTCAATGTCATGAGCTACTAAAATAACTAGAAAGTCACTATAACCTTTGTTTTTTTGTCTGTGAATATATGTGTGTATTAATATATACCTCACTCCCCATCCCTAAACCATAAAAAGCCCCTTACAACTACGTATAGCTGAACCCTAAAAACTTCTGACTACCCTTAAGATTATCCAACCCAGAACTCTAAAATCTCTAATACCCCAAACTCATTCATGAACCCTATAACCCCCTTACTACCACTTGCCCCAACCCACCTGTGATCCCTAAAAAACCTACTAACCTCATCACTTCCCATCTTTGCACCCTAAAAAAACCTTTCTACCATTTACCCCCTACCTATCCCTAAACTCCTATCCATTCTTTTTTTTGTATTTCTTCATTTTCATCCTCCTTCCCTTTCTCATCTGTCTCTCTTCATTTATTATTTTATTGCCCAGGACGGTGCACAGCTCCTCAACATCCTATGATCCCACTCACTCATTCAGTGTAAACCAATGCCAGGCCCTAGGCAGATAGACACTTGGAAACAAATCAGTTCAGGAGGCATCTTAAGTAAACTGTAGGTTTGTGAGGCAGACTGGGTCTCCATCCGCCATGGCTGCTCTACTGCAGCTATGTCCCTTTCTTGCGGACAAAGCTCTGAGTGGGTCAAAGTGCAGCTGGCACGAGCACACCTTTCTAAGGGAGCTTTTAGTATCTTGTTTTGGTCCTCCAAAATAACCCGGTCCCACTTTTTGAAAAGGCTGAAAAAGGTCACTCCCGGATCCTCCCACAGCTCCCAGGCATCCAGGAAAAAGCTCATATGATCCAGATCTTTCTCCAATCAGGGTCTGAACAGGCTCTAGTGCAGTCCATTCCCAACTAAATAGTTGGTTTTGCCAGACAGGATGGAGCCCTTCTTCCGTCTTTTGAGTCCCTGAGACAGCACAGAAAGTCAGCCAACTGACATTTGAAGAGGATTAAAACCTCCTGGGTTCAAATAGAGCAGAATGCACCCCCATCTTCTGTGCAGGTCCTGTTTTGTCAACCAGCAAACTATGTCAGAATGTTTTATTTATTTATACGTGCGTCTCCACTGTTCAGAGCTCCTAACCACCTTCCAGGCCCTGCCCCATGGAAATGAGGAATCACAACTCTGCCTGATCTTGCAGCAGAACCAAAAGGGTCCCCGCGTCAGATCTCCTTTCAGGCGGCCGCGAGGCATGCAGGGGGTTATTGGGACCAAACTGTGGGTGGTTGAGGCCTTTTTCTCCTGATGTTCCGGGGCCTGAACTACTATGGATTCTGAGCAACTAGGCCAAGTACCCCTTCTGCACTTGACTCTCAGTGGTAGACATGAATGAACAGCCTAAGGCTCCTTTGGGGTGGGGGGGGAGGGGGGAGTTGTAGGTACAGATTAGTGAACATGGCTCATAATTCAAAAAGTGTGGCAATAAAGCAATGCCCAGCCATATACTACTTATATAACCAAAAGTAGTATTTTATTTTTAAGTCTACTAATTCAAAGGAAGGTTAGGGCATTCATAGACAACAACACATTTTCCCCTTGAGGTCGGGGCTCTAGTATTTCATTGGCAAGCCCATATTCGATCAGTTCTTCACAATCACTGGTGGCTGCATCCAGAGAATGGTCACTTGCAGGCCTTGTTGCCTCCCGTGGGGAAGGTTTCCATGTTCCCAAAGGAAGGGAAGGGGAGAAATGGGTGGGAGAAGAGGGAAGGCTGATTCCAATGCAACTGATCTTGTTCCTGCTAAGGTGGCGATGCTCACTCGATTCACGGGGTTGGGTCAGTTACAGTTATTTTGCTCCTGCTGACCTATGGGTCACCACTGCTCACAGTTCAAGGGCTCCAGTCTGATCCACAGAGCACAATTATTTCCAGAAGCCCCATCTGGAATACGAGGTTGCCACACCATTGCCATGAAAGGTTTCGGCCCTTCCGACAAGGCCTTCCTTACCATGGTGACCCAGCTTTCTTCATGGTTGCCCTCTTCTGGCATCCAGGTTGGAGGGCACAGCAACTCCTGGGTCCTGCACACAGGCAACGAACCGATCGGTGCAGCCGCCGTCTCCACACACCTAGCACTGACAGCCTACTCACCAGTGCTCCAACTGGACTGTGTTCCCTCCAAAACTCTCCTCTTCTTCACCAGACACCACATGTGATTTAGGGTCTGGGTCTTTGAAGTTTTATGTTGATTTTCTGCTTCTTTTAAAGTACATACTTCACCACTCCCTCTTCCTCTTGAAAGGCCATCTGTCACAGCAGGAGAGACACTGAAGCTGATAGCCCCACAACACAGGTAATGGGAGTGACTAGAGTTCACACCTATATGTCAGCCATAGTGTTATCTGCATCAAAAGGTTAATCTCGAGCTCCCAGCCTCACTCTTCAAGATTCCTTTTTCAGCCACGTCTCCTTCCTGGGGTCTGTCAAGGCCCCTTCCTTGTGATCTCACACTGAACCAAAGAGCACCATTTGAAATGTTCAGGGGGAGCCTCACTCTCCCTCCTTCAGTGGTCACACTAATGCAACAATACACAAATCTGTCTTGAGATCCCTCTACCTCCTCGTGTTTTCACCATGCAGGCCTGGGCTTCCCAAAATGGAAACCAGGGTCCATCATGTAATGTACCATTACAGTAACAATTGAACTCTGTGTATGTACACAGCACACATACTGTCTAGCACTATTACCTCCATCTATTGTGCAATTCCAGGCACACATACACTCAGCACACACATTCACTCTGCAAACACTGCTCAGTAATTTAGCCCTTCTGTATTGTGCTACTTGCAGGTACACCTACAACCAGCAAAAATATTCACCATGCATGCTCGGCCCAACACTGCACCCTTCATGTACTGTACTCCTCGCAGGTACACATACACCCAGTACGTGCACTCATCATGCAAGCACTACAGAGCACATCTTTCATTTACTGCTCTCCTCACAGTTACCCATACACTCAGTACATGCACTCACCGTGTATGCACTGCACAGCTCTATCCCTGTACCGTACCCTTCCCAGTCACTCATACAAACAGTGAAGAGTCACAACTCCTGCACTACACCGCACTTCACACTGATGTACGCCAATGGTGAGTTAATCCCAAAGCAGCAGAACTTTAAAAAGTGAGTGAGTCGGTAGGCCTCACTAGAGTGACAGATTAAAAAGAACCTGTTCACTCCTACTGATAACTACCAGGTATGCTGCTGCAGCCATGCTCGTGCTACTTAACTCCTGGAGAAGGCACTAACGTTCCACAACTATGAGGGTAGCACTTAGGGTGCACAAGGTTGAACAAGACCATAATGCATGAGACGGGCCTAAGTCATGGTCAACATGCATCATCCGTGTTTTCCTATGACAACAAAAATCAGCATTAGGGATCCAGGCAACTGTACAGTTGGGCACTGAGGGCGGGGTACACACATCCATTACCATGCAGAGCACTTTTCCGTCTGAACACCCCTGAGTAAGGCTTCTTGAATATCAGATCCCACTTGGCACATCCATGTTAAAAGCTGGGCTCAGCTCTGGCCCTTTAGTTAAAGATCTGTTCAAGTCCACACCCAATTGTCATATTCCCATAACTATTGATTACCCCTCCCCAACTACTGCTCTCAGAAACAGTCTCAGTGATCTAACTGTAGCAAAGTTTTTTATGTCTCATTGGGGCTTAATCAGTCAGTGGTAATGTCCAGCATTACAGAATTAATTACCACTGGGGCCTTCCCACAGAGCAAAGAATTGATTTTTTAAGTTACTTTTAAAATATAGTTATTAAAAACCAACCTTCACCATTGAACTACCTATTGATACATTTTAAAAATGAACCATGGATGATCTTTTTTGTACTTTCTCAGTACCTACTTAATGGCAGCTGCTGCCAGGAACCATTGAGCAGGTGTCCAGGCCCCAGTTTCCACTTATCTGGACTGGTCATCCGATCACTTCAAGGTCCGCCTCGTTTTTTGCGCTCCTTCTATCTGTCTCTCTGCTCATTCCACTCGCCCTTCTCTCTGTCCTTTTCTCTCACTTTGTGCCCGTTTTCCGCATTGTCCTCTCTCGCTTTGGACGTCTTTGTGCCCCTTTTCCACTTCCACTCTTTCTTTGTGCCTCTTTGTGCCCATTTTCCACTCTCCACTCTCTCTCTTTGTGACTCTGTGTGCCCATGTTCAACTATCCACTCTCTCTCTTTGTGCCCATTCTTCCACCCTCTACTCTCTCGGTCTCTTTTTGCCTTTTTTTTTGTGTCCCCTTTTTCTTGGCGTCCGGTACTCCTGCATTTTCCTGTCGCCTCCCTACTGTGCTTTACCGCATCTCTGTCACGTGCCTTCTACCGCCTCCTGCACACTTCCCTAGCCCTTTCCTCTTCTGTACTGTGTATCCCCCCCGGACACACTTAATGGTGCCCGCTGCGTGACTGCTCAACAAGCGTGCCAAAGGCAAGCCTGTCTGAACCCATCCACTCCTTGAATGCGCCCAGCGCTACGCACCCTGGGCCGACCCAACTCTGCTGCTGCACAGCCTCCAGCCTGCATGTGCTCAACACCAGACGCCACCACATCAGATGCTTTCACGCCTCACCTTATCCACGGTAGGAACACACAGTCCTCACCCGCCACACACGGCTCACTCCGTATGACATGCATGGTTAGCAACACCAGATTTCTTAGCAAACACGCCACTGAGATCTGGGACACAATAGAGACGCACTCCCCGGACATCTTATTACGGACGGATACCTGGCTAATTCCCACATCGACACCCACCATTGCCACAGCCATTCCATGGAGATACAAGATCTCCAGCTAGGACAGACAAAAAAAACCAGGACGACTTGTCGTCATACACAAGGACTCCATCACCCGCACCTCCAACAACGAGGACACAAACTTCATGGAACACATGAACTTCTGAATTCAGACCAGCAACCACATCTCCATCAAAGGCACCCTAGCTTACCTACCACCTGGACCACAGGCAAACTTTAGCAATCTCCTCACAGACGTCATCGCCCCCGTCGCCATCAGCTCGAACAAATTCATCTTACTCAGCAATCTATTCCAACTTGGTGACCAAAAAGATCCCAACTACACTGCCATACTCGAAAGCCTCAAGATCCTAGGACTCACATAGATCGTCCAGGGCCCCACCCACAAGGCAGGACACACTCTCGACCCCAGTTTTACAACCAGCAACAAAGTCAAGTTCAGCCACCTCACTCCGTTCACCTGGACAGGCCACTCCATGGTCCATTTCTTCACCAACACACCCCAACCCCCTGTGCCAAAACTACCTACAACCTCAGACGTAGCTGGAGCAAGATAGAGAACACAGACTGGACTAACACCCTCGCGGTCCACCAACCAAACCTCATTGGTGACCTTCATGCCAACATCAAATCTTTCAACAACTGAATCAATACCAGTGCAGACACCCTAGCTCCCCTGGGGAACGTCAGACATTCCAGAACCAACACACAAACCATCTGGTACACCAAGAACCTTAGAAACTCCAAATGACTTCGCAAATAGCTGGAGAGAAAACGGAGAATCAATCCGGAAACCACAGCGAGAAACACTTACAAGTCTGCGCTCAGGAAATACCAAACCAAACTCAACAAGGCAAGAAAAACAGCACTAGCTCTCGACAACTCCAACAAATGAAAAAAACTCTTCAACAGCACCAAAGAATTCTCCAACCCTACAGCCACCACCAACTCCATCACCACTTTGCAAGACCTCTGCGACATCCTCTCCAATTTCTTCCACAGCAAAATCCTCAACATTTACAGCAACTTCAACTGCCAATGCAAGACACAAGAACTCATCAACCAGCTGACACCACCACCAAATCGGACCACCAGATCACTAACTGGAAACCTCTACCCCAGAAGCTACTGCCAAAATCATGAGAACAATCCACACTGGGGCCCCCACTGGCCAATGCCCCCACAATATGTTTATCCTAGAAGGAACGCTGATCGGCTCCCACCTCAACACCATCATCAACACCTCCTTCCAAAGTGGAACCTTCCCGGACAACTGTTAACACCCAGAAACCAGAGTCCTCCTAAAAAAAACATGGCAGACTCAAAAGCGCTCTTGCCCTTCCCATTGAAGGTCACAGCAAAATCTATCAATAAACAACTCTCCACCCATTCTCGAACAACATCACCTACTGGTCATCTCGCAGTCCAGATTCTGCAATAACCACAGCACAGAAATTGCTCTTATCACACCAACATCTGCACCATCCTGGACAACGCTGCACTCATAGTACTAGACCTCTCCGCAGCCTTCATCAGCTGCCACAGCACCGTCATCCCAAAACTTCACAACTCTGGAATACAAGGTCATGCCCTGAGCTGGCTGGCCTCCTTTCTCTCTGACAGCACCCAGTGTATCAAGCTCCCACCCCACACCTCCAAACTCAAGATCACCTGCAGAGTACTTCAAGGATCATCGCTGAACCCCACCGTCGTCAATGTCGATATGGCACCACTCTTCCACGTTATAAGATCCGTTGAATCCACATTGTATCCTAAGCAGTCAACACTCAGCTCATCCTCTCCCTCACAGACAACTACTCCACCACCAGGAGCAACTTCAACAACTGCATGTCTAATGTGGCAAACTGGATGAAACAGAATGCCTAAAGCTCAACACAGATAAAACTGAAGTCCTGATCTTCGGAAAAAAGAGCTTTCCATGGGACTCCTCCTTGTGACCAACAGACCTGGAACCCATGCCCACCCCCACAAACCATGCCAAAATCCTCAGCATCATTGTGCCTGGACGACAGGCTCACGATGGCAAAACAAATGAACACTGTCACCCCCTCTGGCTAATTTATTTATATGCTGCGCTGGCTGATGAGGGCTGAAAGACCGAAACCGGTCCTAGGATGCTTGTTTCCAGTCTAAGTTGACCTGGCCTGGCAGTTCGGGCTGGACTGTTCCCATTGGGCACAGGGTCAAGACTGATTTGCATATGGCTGGGTCCAAACTGGAATGGCATGGTGAGCAAAAAAACGATGGATTTAGGCCCAGATCTCTATACTGGTATGAATGTCTGACATTGTTCTGCATTCTGTCCATCAACTGTTCTTTTTGCATTTATATTGTGAATAAAGCTTCTATCATGTACCTAAAGTATCATGTTTAGGACTTCCACTGGAAGTTCCATTGAAGGCGTATTCATTCTATGAGCCAATGTTTGAGAAAATGTTTCATTTTGTGCAGATTATCTCCGGAGTGCAGTTGATGAGCTAGTAGGTGAACATTTCTCTTAGCTTAAGAAATGGGCGTTACAAATGTAAAACATTACGTTCTTGTTTCGGATTTGCCAATGCGACCCTAACCATGAACATACCATGCAAAATTTATTGAAGCTATTTATGGAATATTTACCCAAAAAACATATAGAAGGAGCGCAATATTGTCACGTAAATCATCAATCAAATATTGTAATACTTTAATAATCAAGTTCCACCGCAAGCTACCTTTTAGATCCAATCTTTTATTTGTATACGTTGTCTTTTTTTCAAAGATGCCTTCTTCAAGAAGAAAGTAACAGGATATACAATCAAAAGTACATTCAACAGCCTATGCATTTCGTCCCTCATTGGACATCATCAGGGCTGTAAAGAAAAAAAACATACTCAAAATACTTAATTACAAGGGTGTACATTATTGACCCTAACATCACCCATCTTGTTATGAGTTCTTAACAATAGGTTTATAAACACTGCAAGCCTGCCTATATGACATACTAGAAACCTCTCCTCTTTTAATAATGCCTGCCTATGTTACAAACAACTTCATATATACCCATTTGAATGCATCTTAGACATACAGATCTTGATCGATAATGAAAAACAATTTTGATAATTCTGAGGGGACTCCTGAGGCGGAAGCCGGGACCCCGTAATTACAGCCCGTTTTTAAAAATGTATACTGTCCTTTTGGTAATCAGATTGAGTGATTTGCCTTTTTTTAAAATTGTATTGTGCCCATCTTGCTGCGAATTGCAAACTTAGCATACTTGTACTGGAACTGTAGCCCTGATTTCCCCGATCCTCCCGCTCCTCTTTTGCAGCCGATTTTGGGGCTGGAGGGAGACTGGGAAGGACCGGGCAAGAGGGAGACGCCATCTTGGGGAGGGTTCAGGGTCGGTGCACTAGCTGCTCGGGACCCCACCTGGCCAATGTTATAAATAGCCAGTTCTACACCACGCCAGTACCTGAGGGGACTCCTGAGGCGGAATCCGGGACCCCGTAATTACAGCGCGTTTTAAAAAATGTATACTATCCTTTTGGTAATCACATTGAGTGATTTGCCCTTTTTTTAAATTGTATTGTGCCCATCTTGCTGCGATTGCAAACTTAGCATACTTGTACTGGAACTGTAGCCCTGATTTCCCTGATCCTCCCGCTCCTCTGTTGCAGCCGATTTTGGGGCTGGAGGGAGACTGGGAAGGACCGGGCAAGAGGGAGACGCCATCTTGGTGAGGGTGCAGGGTTGGCGCACTAGCTGCTCGGGACACCACCTGGTCTAACACCCCCATTTAAGGATGTCATTGTACCGGGCGCGAAGCGGTTGCGCCGGCGGCGCGCCAAAGGCAAGCCCGTCTGCACCCGTCCGCGCCAGTGCGTCGCCTCTCGCAGGGACCCTGATCTAGAGAGGAGGGCAAACATTATTTATACCAGGGATGCCCTTTTGGGTTTCAACACCTCAACTGCCTCATGTATTAGGATATTTCCTTATCATCTGAGGGGAAGTTCTACATGCTTTTGTGGATATACTCTTCCCAAACCCTTATCACGTACGTCCCGCACGGACACCTGCCCTCAGCAACAAATCCGGGTAGCCCAGCTTAAGATAAGATCCCTGGCAAAACACTATATGGAAGTCCATGACCTGGTTAAACAATACGCATTAGTCATCCTGTTCCTTACGGAGACCTGGTTGCTAGAGGACGTGATTTCTGTAACTAACTTAGCCACCCCAGCGGGATACTCTATCTACCCACTGAATTGGCAATCGAGAGGTGGGGATATAGCGGTGATGATTAAATCCCAATACTTATGCCTATTTACCAAACTGGACATCGAAGGGAGTGAATGCGCCCCCTACAATATTAAGATAAACCCCCAGTTAACTCTACCAGGTATCTTAATATATAGACCCCCAGGACAGGACAATAGTTTCATTAAGGCTCTCCTTGAAACCACCTGCTCGCTGGTAACAGGGCCAGCCAACTTTAGCATTATGGGAGACTTAAATATCCACTTTGACCTCACTGGGGATAAAAGGATCAGTGGTCTACTAGCAGATCTCGCTTCGTTCCAAGTCTGCCAGCTCGTCAGTGGCCCTGCTCATAGTGGAGGTCATCTTTTAGACCCTATACTTACTAACCTGGCGGAAGTAATGGCAGAAGCTCCTATCCCATTGACCTGGACGGACCATAGGCTTGTGATCATGTCAGTACCGATTCGAGGTGCACCCAATATGAGTTCTGCCCAACGGGTTCTGAAACGCCCCTGGCGGAAACTCCGACTTGATGATTTCCATGCACTATTAAAAATAGACCCTCCCAACATCAGCGATAACTCTGAATAGGGTTATGGGAGCTTTTGCAACTGGATTATCAAGGCGCTGGATGCGTTAGTCCCGGCGGACTGGATTAAGGCACGCTCTCAGGAATCTAGCCCGCGGTACAGCGAAGCGCTCTCCTCCCTTAGGAAAGAATGCAAAATTGCCGAGCGAAAGTGCAGAAAGGCATATGACCCTGTGCTCAAGACTCAATACACTCGGATGCAAAAAAATTATCCTAGAAGCATTTGCAGGGCGAGAGCCACCTACTATGCTAATGAGATCAATACTAGCCAGAATCCGTCCAAAACTATTTTCAAAATTTTAAAAGATCTTAGCGCAAAAAAAGCTACTGAGAAAACTAATGCCTCTCCTACACTTTGTGAGAAATTAGCCTCCTTCTTCATTGACAACATTCAGAAGATATATAACTCCTTCCCTACCACTCCATGTCTCAATCCCTCAGCCACTGAGCCTACTTACAAACTTACTAATATACCAGAGCTGAGCCAAGAGGATTTCCTCAAACTTTGTGAAAAAAATCAAATCAGGCTCGCCTGCGGACCCCCTAAAACCTTCACAATTTAGAGCAGCAGACATGCCAATACTCAACCCCCTCCGAGACATTATAAATTCCTCATTCTCTACTGCCATAATACCCACCAGATGGAAGCAGGCACTGGTATCTCCCATTATAAAAAAAAACAACGCTAGACCCCACTCTGCCCGAGAATTTCAGGCCTATCTCACTACTCCCCTGGCCAGCCAAGGTGGCCGAGTCCCACGTCAATACCATCTTGACGAAATTCCTTAGGTCCAACGTCACTCTAGACCCATCCCAACATGGCTTTCGTGAGGGTCACAGCACCGAAACGGCACTCCTAAGTGTTACGGAGCATCTCCGTTCCATCTTGGATTCTGGCGAGACGGCAGCACTGATATTATTAGATCTCAGTGCTGCCTTCGATACGGTCTCACACGAGGGACTGCTATTTCGGTTAGAGGAGGCAGGAATTATGGGGCAGGCTCTGGAATGGTTCAAGGCATTCCTGACGGAAAGATCCTTCCGGGTCTCCACTCCGCCGTTCCTTTCTAAAGAACGTCCAATCGAACAGGGAGTGCCGCACGGGTCTGCGCTCAGTCCGACGCTATTTAACATATACGTCCAACCACTGGCTGAGGTCTCCAAAAGATGGGGACTATCGATAGTATCATACGCGGACGACACTCAGTTGGTAGTAACTTTGAGGGACGAAGCAGGACTGAGCGCTCAGAACTTTAAACAGGGCCTAACAGCAATAACCAACTGATGACAGCAAATTACCTACAGCTCAATGCGGGCAAGTCCGAGGTACTGCTCGTAGGTAAGGAAGCTGTGGCATGGGGGGGATACATGGTGGCCCGAAATTCTTGGCAATCCACCTGTGCCGAAAAGTGAGGTAAAAAACCTCGGAGTCTGGATTGACTCCTCCCTCAACTTCACCCATCAGACTAAAAAGGTGGCAGCTACGTGCTTTGGGATCCTCCAGAACCTCAAGCCGATCCTAAAGTTCTTTGATCCCCACACGCGTCAGCTAGTGGTACAGTCTGCCATTCTTTCGCGACTGGACTACGTGAGCTCTCTACTTCTAGGGGTCAATTAGGCAGAGAGAGTAAGGTTGCAACGAATGCAAAATGCAGCAGCCAGAGCCTTGACGGGCCTCCCCAGTCATCACGCGGTAGCTAGCACTCTTGTCAAACTCCACTGGCTCCCGATAGAGAAAAGGATTCAATTCAAGACCTTATGCCTTGCATTCAAAATCTTGAAAACTGCCTCACCGCCCATGTTATGTCCCCTCCTTACATCGTACACGCCCCGGCGAACTCTTCGTTCGGAAGGCCAGAATCTGGCAATGGTCCCCCGTGTCAAGCTAGCACGGATGGGTGGACGCTCCATCCGGTTTCTTGCAGCAAAGCTTTGGAACGCCCTCCCTCTCCATATTCGTGGACTAAATGACCTTCTGGCATTAAGAAAGGCCATTAAAACCCATCTTTTCTGTTAGATTGCTCTGCTATATGATTACCAATTTTCCATCTGTCGTGGCTGTCTCTACTACCTCTCAGGTAAGCGCCGGGACGCCCCTTTGCTGGGGCAGCCGTGCGCTATAGAAAACCATATAACATAACATAACATAACCTAATCTCCAACAATATGGAATTCAACATTAGTGGAGACTGGCAACTCAACACCCAATTGATCATTTCACTAAATTCTGTGTCCCTACATCCCTCAATGTTGCGCAGCTCTCACCACCATATCCACTGTGAAACTACTTCGTACCTCAAGTAAAGAACTCCTTGTGCGTTGGGAAAAGGTAATTCTGAAACATATCCACTTCAGTCCATGGTTCCAAATATCTAATCATATTTCTACAGCGACCGTCCCTCTATCTGTGAAAACAAGGCTTGTATAAGGTTTGTAGGAAGAGGACCACAAGCACTCCCCTCCCAAAATCCCTCATTGTCTTTCTTAACTTGTACAGTACCCTCTCCCGACCGGCAAGAACCCTCACCTCAAGTCAATGAAGGTATGTCCTTATATACGTCCTCAGTTATTCTTGAATTTCACAAACAAAAAGTGTGTCTTTAATTGTAAACAAACCAAATTTGGACAAAACACAAATTTCAAGTGAACCTCTATCTATTAAATTCAAGATTAATTCATTACCAGCAACCACCTTAGTTCACTAACCTCCAAATGCGATATTAAACAGGGAGCAGGCAACAACATTTTTCATCTTGATCCATTTTCATATTTTTCATACAAATTGCATGAACTTTGCAATAATAGTTGGTTTTAACCAGGATTTTAGACGGTTGAAGCGCATTAGGACTTAAAATCGCATTTGGAGGTCAGTGAACTAAGGTGGTTGCTGGTAATGAATTAATCTTGATTTTCACATTTTTTTTAGATTTTGCCTGCATGGGCTGGGCACATGCGCAGTCTTGCTGGCGAGATTTAATGATTAAGAGGGAGCTTCAGGCGTCACTGTTTATGCTAAACGGTGGCTAGCCATTGGGAAAGAGCTTTTACTGACGTAGACTTTTCTCTTTTTCAGCCAGCCCACTTGGACAGCCTGGCCTGCTTTCCTTCTGAAGTAAAAGGTTTCTTATCTTTATGGGGCCAAACACATGGCCCCATAAAGACAGAACACCTTTTACTTCAGAAGGAAAGCAGGCCGAGGCTGTCCAAGTGGGACGGCAGAAAAATAGAAATGTCTACGTCATGGCGAGCGCTTGTTGTGGTTATTCCCTCCAGTTTTTAGTCTTTTCTTTTGTGTTTAGTTAAATGATTAATGAAATCTACGGAAGCATTGTGACAGAACTGCAATAGAAGAGGCGTAGTAGGAGACGTCACTAGTCTGAAAAGTTTCCTCAACTCTTATTGGTTGCTAGCCGGCTGTGCTTTCTATATGGAGAAAGTTGAAAAAAGGTGGAGGATAAAGAACTGTACTCATTGCTGGCAGCCTTAAGGTGACCCAGAGCGAGATCTGCGTAATTGTCCAACCGGTGAGAAAAGGGTTATTGTGTACTACCCTGGCAACTTTTTATTGTATGAGCAGCCTGTTGATGAAGCAGATGGTAGCTATACGGCGTTTGGCTGATCTGCCCCAGAGACCTCTTTAATAACTTGGTAATGACCTTAAGTGCAGCCTTTCTGTAAAATTGTCAAACTGTAGGTGACACCAGTGACACAGAGCCATTCGCCCCGGTACGTTAACAGAACAAGATAAGCGCTGGCCTGAAAAGCATATATGAATGATGAATCATTAGGTTTTTGTCTATGTATACTTCTAACACTGTCATGTTATGTTAAATGTTATGTTAAAAATGATTTGTTAAGCGCACTGCCACCGGTTGGTTTCCTGGCGCTAATGAAAAACAGAGAACGTGACCTGAGGCTTAATGCGTGCTGGGATTATTGATATGCTTGTCTGAAGAGCCAGGTCTTTAATGCTTTCCTGAACGACATGAGATCCGTACAAGTCCGGATTTCAAGGGGGAAGGTATTCCACAGGCGAGGAGCCAGAATAGCAAATCTGCAGCCCCCAGAACGCTTGCGTTTAAAGGAAGGAGTCTGAAGAAGGGCTGAGCGCAGATTGCGAGAAGGAATATGCTTCATGACAAGTCTATCAATGAATTTAGGGCTTTTACTATGGAGGGATTTAAAAATCATGCAGCCTGTTTTGAAGGAACAACGTTGGGCCATGGGGAGCCAGTGAAGTTTCCTAAGCAATGGGGTGGCCGATTGCCATCTGGGTTGGGCCAGAATCAATCTGGCAGCGTAATTCTGCACCATCTGAAGGCCCTTCAGCAGGTAAAGGGGTAGGCCTAAGTAAATAGAATTTGCGTAATCCAGGTGGGAGAGCACAGTGGCGATCACCACCTGGATAATGGCCTCCGAGGTAAAAAAGCGCCGGACCTTCCGGATTTTCCTGAGCTGGAAAAAACACTTGGAGACCACCTGGCCTACTTGTGATTTCAGTGAAAGATCACTATTCAAGGTGACTCCAAGTGTCTTTGCTGAGGAGGAAGGGGTTGGAGCTTGGCCCATATCTGATGGCCAGTAATGCGGGCCCCAGTGTTTGGCACTGTCTCCTGTGAGCACTAGCTCGGTTTTTCCCGGGTTTAGTTTTAAATGATTTTGGTCCATCCACACTTGGATGAACCTCATAGTAGACTGAAAGGGAGAGATGGAAGTTTCAGAGTTGTCGATAGTAAATAGCATTTGCAGGTCATCTGCGTAGTTGAACACCGTCACCTGTTTATCTCTCAGGGCCTGGATTAGAGGGAGGATATAGAGGTTAAACAGGTGGGGTGACAGGGAGGAGCCCTGTGGTACTCCGCATGTGATGGTCTGTTTCATACCAGCCAGATCTCCAAGGCGGACTGCCTGGAATCGGTTCTCCAAGAAGGACTTCAGCCAGCTGGCTGCTGTGCCCCGAATGCCGGCCTGGGTGACACGGTCGATCAGGATGTTATGGTCGACCGTGTCAAACGCGGCCGACAAGTCACGCAGCACCAAGGCCTGGGGGGAACGTCTGTCAGCACAGTCCCGGAGGGTGTCTAGTACCGTGACTACCACTGCCTCTGTTGAGTGAGCAGGGCGAAACCCTGCCTGATGAGGCATGCATCCTGGTGAAATGGACAGCGAGCGCACTGATGCCTTGGTGTTGCTTATAAAACCGCAAAATTGTTTATATAAATTGTTGGTACCAACGTTAGTGATTGCCTTGTTACTCTAAAAAAATCCTATTTAAATATGTACAGACAGCACAGCTGAAATGAGCAAAGCAGCATTATTTAAAGTAACCCAGTTCTATTGTTCACGCTAGTACTGTAGACGTTTGTGATAATATATTTGTCAAGGACTAAACTAAATATATAGATTTGAGGGTTGTGCTGTGGCCTCTGTAAAATCAATGAGTATTGTGGCTAAGTTAGTATTTACGGTGGTTTCTCTGCCTGGTAGAAATCTCTGCTGCCAGGATGATATTAAATTAGCAATTTTACTATAGAACCTTGTTGCATTTATTCAAACGGATAAAGATATTGGGCAATAGGAACCTACTAAGACAGGAGATTTATTCCTCTTCCAGAATACTATTATACTATCATAGAACCGGTAATCAAAGAATACCAGTTCTATGATTCCGGTATTGGCGCCCCTTACCACATCCCAGGGAGCAGCTGAGGAAAAAGAAATGCTATACCTGGAGTACCAGTCTGTGTAATTCAAAAGGAATTGCATAATTACTGGTTGCTTTTACAAACAAGCATTAGAAATGCAATAGGTCTCGCCTTTGATTCAGTTAAAGCCATTTGCTTTGCTAATGGCATTGTATAGCAATGCAAATGGCTTTAACTTAATAAAAGGTGAGACCTATTGCATTACAGCCCTGATGATGTCCCATGAGGGACGAAACGCATAGGCTGTTGAATGTATTTTAGATTGTATATCCTGTTAATTTCTTCTTGAAAAAGGCATCTTTGAAAACAAGGCAACGTACAAAAATAAAAGACTGGATCTAAAAGGAAACTTGCAGTGGAACTTGATGATTAATGGACTACAATATTTGACTGATGATTTACATGATAATATTGCGCTCATTCTATATGTTTTTTTCCAATTATTGTGGTTTAACGGTGGGCCACAAGAAGTTGCGCGTAGTAGGTAGGATTGCAGTTATAATTTGGGGAAATAACTCACTAGTGCACACAGTCTTGACCCTCATCGTAGTGTCATTATTGGTTAATAGAATATTTACTCTGCTGAAATGTATGCGTGTTGTATACTATCGTTATTGGTCCTTGTGCCCTACGTCATGCATTCCATTTTGGAATGCCAGTGTTCCTACTTATGTGACGTCACCCCTGCCCCGGTCATCTTCTCCCCTATCCTCTGTCCCCGCACCTGCTCTGTTCTTCCTGTCCCTGGCGGGCCTTTCCATATTATATAGTAAATAAAAGACTTTAACCTTTCTCCGTGGTCTGTACCTACTCCACAACAATGCGTTTCAATGAGTAGCGTAGTCTCAACAACTAGATCTATCGGAGATTCTGAAACCGAATTAATTGGTGTGTTCAAAATATTGGGGTTTAATTAAATGGTTATCGGGGTTCAACTTCCACACCACAATAACCTCAGTACCGATTCACTTTTTTTTAAGTGGTTAGTATAACACACCACCATGTAAGGTTATTTTTAAGTTATATTTTTATTTCATTTTGAAAAAAAATACAAGAAGCACTACAAAAACTTTTGACTAAATATACATAGAGACGATCAACGCTGGAGGAAACCATCTCACCTTGCAATGCCTGCCGTCTCCTTGTGCTGACGTCATAAAAGACCCGCCTATTCAGAGTCTACGTTTCACACCGATGAGTGTTATGAAAGTCGATCCCTGACTTTGCTGGACTAAACCACTGTCTGCAAACCAAGCATATTCACCCGTGCATGTCTCCTGACCCCCGGAAATGTGCTTTCTATAGAGGGGACAGCGAGGCTGGCGACTCTGGTTTGCTTGCCACTACCGCATCTCCCTCTGCCCTGCATGAAGTGGACTCGCCGGGTCTTGTGAGGTGTGCGCTTGCGCGACCGTGTGCAGTCAGTGTGGACGTTGGGAGGATTAGCATTTGGAGAGGGAAAGATGGCGTCTACCGGTAAGTAACGGAAGAGCTCCCTTGGCCTGTTTGTGTGCTTTCTAACTTGCGCCTATGCACCTCTTAGTGTCCCTTGATTGTGCTCCTGCCGACTTGAGCCGCTCCAAAAGTATTAAACTATGTACTATTATCGAGGCGTGTTTCCCCAGAAGACGGTGCTGTACCAATCTGCTTTTTAGGCCCAAGTGGCTGATTTCTGGCAGTCGGTACAGGCTTGTTTCCGCCGTACAAGTGATTGGGGTGATATCCCCTTGCCTGTTGATGTTGGGAACTGGCCCCAACACGTGGAAACACAAAATGGCGGCTCGGGTAGCAGCCGTTCTGTAGGTATTTGGGGAGCACCAGGAGATATTGATAGGACAGGACTACAGAGTTCCCGGGCGTCGGAGGGCTTCCTTCCCAACCTATATACGAACGGGCTTTTGTTATGGAACTTTCCATGCGAGATTCAACTTGTTTGGGATCTGGGAACGAGGTAGTGCTTTGGTAGTGTGTCCCACGGAAAAGAGACATTCGAGGTACCCTCACCCCTTTCCTGGTCCACACATCTATGGTTGCCAAATTGTTTTTAGTTTGCGTGGCCCTTATTTTCCCTACTCTACATAACCAGTTACACAACGTTAATGGCCCATTTTAAGTACTTGTACTACTTTGGATATTTAGTATTTCAACAAGCCAGGCTTTTTTTTGTGAACAGCTGTCGCTCCGCGTTATTGTTCATGCAAGTGCAAATACTACACTTCATATTAGTAGTGCAATACTAATGGATTAGTAAAGCTCGACTCATAACTATTGTGTGAGCTTTTCTTCCTTGTTTTGTAACGCAGACTCAAGGCTAGACCGAGCTGAACTCGTAGGGGATCGTCTAATATCACCACGTTTTTGTTGACACCGCTAAATCTGCCGTTCTGCTTTTATTATCATTAGTCACTCGCGCTTGGTGTCGCGGTACAACGAGGGGTTTGTTATGTCGGCGTCTCAGGCCAGTGTTTACGTACGGGGAATTTGTAAGATACTCTTAGCCGAAAAACTACGTTGTTGCGGAACGTAAGCAACCCTGCAGTTCGTCCTGTATATGTTAATTTAATTTTGGAAAATATATTTAGCGAACCGATCGTAGTTTGAGTTAAGGTTACGAATTGGGTTTTAATATCTCCCATCCTTCTGCCAGTGCAACAGATTACAATCCTTCGTGCACAGGTGTTAAATTCCTGTTAGTCTTTTGGGACCGACTCCCTTGCAGGAACTGGAAGCTGTTGCTCCTGGAGACTTCACAGAAGGAGCAACTGTTACTAGGCTAGCCATACAGATGAGCAGCTCTTCATATTTATATAAACTATTTAGTAAGTTCTCAATGATGCGATTCAATCTCGTAAATTCATCTCTGGCTCAGTGTTACTAGTAGTTTACCTTTTAGATCTTAATTACAGTTCAAGCTTCTTTTGCAGTGACTACATATAAATATTTCTCGTTTTCTTCAAGCCGATCTTGAAGCATTCTGCTCCTTTCATTGCTATGTAATTTGTCTAAATCTACCAGAGCGCGGAGCGATTGGTTTCTTGCAGAGCTTCGTGATGCAAGTTTTCAGAAAGACCTAGGGACCTGTACGTGTATCGCAGTTGTAGCGTGGTCACGCAGCGTGGCTGTGTGTGTGTGTGTGTATGTATGTATGTATGTATGTGTATATATATATATATATATATCATAATCTGTGTGTCTGTATATGTATGTGTGTGTATATAAGTTTTATATAGCGCAAACAAGATCCCAAAGGATATCGGAGCGCTTTACAATAAGTTGGAAGAAGAGAACAAAATTAAGTATACACCGCGATTGTGGGAAAAAAAACAATGCTAAACAGTAAACAATGGTACACATATAAGGTATAATAAAATGTGGATCTGATCAGTAATTGTTAGTTGTACCATGGAGCTAGAAACAGACACCGCCACCTCCTCCCCCATGTGGTAAAAATTTGCTCATTAAGAATCTTTTGGCTTCCAGTTTGAAAGTCGTAGGCGAGTCTGCGGACGTCCGGAGGAAGAGTTCCATATGTTAGGGGCGGCACCAGAGAAGGCTCGGTGACGAGTTCTCTTTTTTGCTAAGGATGATCGGTTTCAGGAGGGGAATAGAGGCGCTTCTAGATGCCCTCACCCCACAGGATAATTCAAGTTTTTGCGCCAGATACGTGGGAGTATTGTAGTGAAGGGCTTTCTGCATCAGGATTGCAATCTTTTTTTTTTTTTTTTTTTAAATATATTTTTATTGCAGGAATCAGTAAATCAGTACAGTAGCGACCAGCATTGTATCATAAGCAATATTAACAGAATAAAGCCCTCTGGCCCCCCTCCGTAAAGTCCGTACACAGCCAACTGGCCCACCACCCTGGGGTCGGGCGGCGAAATGCAACGGGGGTCAGTAGGATGCTGGAGCTGGTCCGGATAATACACTGTCCGTCATCTGCTTTTCCAAACAAGCCTAAAACTCCCAAAATAAACCCTCCCCCCCCCAAAATGTCTACTAACTAAGAAACCCCCCCCCCCCCCCACCACCAGCGCCAGGGAGCTATCAACATAGGATCTGCTATTTGACCCACGGGGAAGGCAAGAGGATTGTCAGTGCTGACGTTCACCGGGACTCGGGGCGAGTCGCTTCTTCACTTTCAGAGTCGCTGGGGGCACAATAATCCCTGAGGGCCTGCACCAGCATTTCCCACTCCAACGCGGCCTCCTGCGCCTTCTCATTACCCTGCCTCCAAGCCAGTTGATATCTCAGCGCGCTCTCTCCCGCCGCCCACTTTAAAAGCTCACTGTGCCATCTGCTGCCTGCCGGACCAGATCGTGCCTTCCAGTTCCTGGTCACCTCTCGCTTAGCAAGGAGGAGCCCCAGGTCGATAAATTTACTGGAAATTTTATTCCTGGGGGTATGGGGGAACCAGTGCAAGAGCCCCACCGCCGCATCCAATGATAAGAGTCTCCCTGTCACCTCCTCCGGAGTCGTCGCTACCTCCTGCCAGCAGGACGTCAGTCCTGGACAGGCCCATAACATGTGTAGGAGGTCCGCCTCCTGAGCCGGGCATCTAGGGCATTCCGCCGAAGCCGTGGCAAAATAACGCCTGATTTTCACCGGAGTCAGGTACGCTCTATGGAGAACATAATAGTGGACCAGCTGGAAACGGGCGCTACGTGTGCCCTTCCAGGCTCGTCTCACCAACTGGGTCCAGGTCGTCTCCGGGATCTCCCTACCAATGTCCTCCTCCCAGCGGGTCCTCAAAGTGGTGAGAGGAGCCAATCCCTCGGTAATCAACCTGCCGTAGAGGCAAGTGACCGCCTTCACCGTGCCCGCCGACATCATTACGTACTGGCACACCTGAGACAAGTGGGGTTCCTCCTGCCCGTTCTTCCAGTGTGCCTGGATCGCTCGTACAATGGCCGACTGCAGCAGAAAGTCACCCCGGGAGATCCCGAAGCGGTCAATGAGATCCTGAAAGGACAGGAGCGCTCCGTCCTCGTACAGATCACCGACGAGCTGTAAACCGGAATTCTCCCAGGCCGCCAAACGTGACCAATCCCCTCTGTGGGGGAGGGCTGTCAACATCCCTAACGGTATTTCAGGCGCATACGGTGTTCTCAGGTGGCCTCGGGCGTGGGCCCGATTCCAACACAGTCGGACAGTCCGCTCCTCCATCGACAAGTCCCGCAGGACCAAACGTTGTCGCAGCGCTATAAAGGAGAGAACATGCCTGGCCATACCCGTCCCTCTACCGTCTTCCGGGCCCCGGAATTCCCTGGCAATCTCCTGGGTGAAGGTCTGGAGCTGCGCCGCCAGATAGTACTTCTCGAAGTCCGACACAGCGAGCCCCCCCTCGTTTTTCGGCCTCATCAAGGTATTGAGGGCCACCCGCCGCCGGCCCGTTCCCCAGAGGAATCCGACCACCATAGAGCGCAAGCGACGAAACGTGGCCGGTGGGACCCAGATCGGCAAAGTTCGGAAGTAATACAATAACCGGGGAAGCGCCACCATTTTGAGCAGGGCGATACGTCCCGCCACTGAGAGCGGCAGCGTGGCCCAAAAGTCCATGCAACCTCGGAGTGCTTGAATGCAGCGGGCAATGTTCCCATCTAGGAGGTCGGGTTGGTCGTGGTAAACGAATACCCCAAGGTACTTAAAGCAGTCGGGCTCCCATCTAATCTCCCTACTTAGCGCAGGGGTGGGGGTACCCCTGCGTACCGGAAAAAGACAGGTCTTAGACCAATTCACTCGGAGGCCCGAGACCTCTCCGAACTCCGTGAGCGCCAATTCCGCTCCCCGTAAAGCGTCGATCGGGTCCTCAAGGAAGAGCAACAGGTCGTCCGCATATAGCGAGACATAATGCGGGCCCGCAGACGTCCATAAGCCCGTATAGTGGGCTCCCGAGCGAAGGTGCATCGCCAGTGGCTCCACCGCTAGCGCAAAAAGAAGCGGGGACAAGGAGCACCCTTGCCGCGTGCCTCGTTCTACCGGATACCGCGATGAAATCAATGGGCCCGCTCGGACCCTGGCCGAAGCAGAAGCATAAAGAACCGCGGTCCATCTGACAAATCCCTCCCCGAGGCCGAATCTCCGTAACACCGTGCAGAGGTAGTCCCACTCTAGGCTATCAAAAGCCTTTTCCAGGTCCACCGACAAGACTACCGGGGACGGGGCATCCAGAAATGGCTCCCCCAGCAAGCGGAACAACCTACGAATATTCATAGTCGTGTTCCGCCGTGGGATGAAACCGGCCTGGTCCTCATGCACCAGGGAACTCATATGTCCCAGCAGCCTCGAGGCCAAGATGCTGCTTAATATTTTGTAGTCCACCGTCAACATGGATAGGGGACGGTAGGACCCCGGGTCGGATGAGTCTCGGCCCGGTTTGAGGAGAGGAACCACCAACGCCTCACACATCGAGCTCGGGAGTCGCCCCAGCCTCTTCGCCTCCCTGTAGACCACCAGTAACCGAGGGGCTAGGAGGTCAGCGTAAGCTGCATAGAACTCCACTGGTAGGCCATCTAGGCCCGGGGTCTTGTTCCTCGCCATCCTTTTAATGGCCCCGCGGATCTCCCCTAATTCGATGTCGGAACCCAGAGTTTTCGCCACTTCCTGCTCTACTGTGCGGAGCTCCAGTGGGCGAAGATAATTATCAAGCCGGTCTGGGTCACGTGCGGAGCGACTGCGGTATAAACATTCATAATAATGCCGGAAGCAACTAAGGATCTCCGGTTGGGTGCATACCTCGGTTCCGTCTGCCCCACGCATATTTGTCGTCGTCTGGGACTGGCGCGTAGGGTTGGCCAACCACGCCAACAACGCACTCGACCTGTCTCCCTCCGCGATAGACCGGACCGTATAGGCCTTATAATCAAAACAGCGGAGCCGTTCGACCTCCACCGCTACCCTTTCCCTCGCCTCCGCCGTTTGTGCTTGCAATTCCGGGTGTCCGGGGCGGCGAACTTCAAGCTCGCGGAGTGCCCGGTCCGCAGTGTCTAAATCAGCCAGGATAACGCGCCTCATGCCCACCTTCTTAGAGATACAGTAGCCCCTCACCACTACCTTAAAAGCGTCCCATTCTAACGCCCTAGTACTCGCGGAGCCGCCGTTGGACGCAAAATAATCCGATATTCTCTCCCCCAAGTCCGCCTTGAAGACACTGTCCTCGAGGATCTCGGGTCGCATCTTCCAGGTGGGCACCGCCGGCGTCCCAGGAAACCAGCGAAGGTCCAGTAGGAGGGGGTTATGGTCCGAGATGGTCCTCGATAAGTACTCCGATCGGACCGCTGCCGAAACTAGTTCGGGCGAACCAAGAAAGCCATCTAGTCTGACATGCAGCTCATGGAGGCTCGAGAAATATGAATAATCCCTAGATGCGGGGTGATGCGCCCTCCAAATATCCGTCAAACCCCAGCGGGTCTGCCAATCCTGACGACCCTTAGCCGTGCGACGGACCGGGGAATCGGGGAGCGGGGGATGCGAGCGGTCTATGTCCACATCCACTACGGAGTTAAAGTCTCCCCCCAACAGGAGGGGCCCGGCGAAAAAGTGGGCCAACGAGCCCGATAACCTGGAAAGGAAGGCAGTCTGGTCTACGTTAGGAACGTATACACAGCAAACGTTCAGGTCTCTCCCTCCTAGAGTGCCTGAGATGGCCACGAAACGCCCCTCCGGATCCAACACTGTCCTCGTGACTTGGAAGGGGAGCCCTGCCCTGATCCATATTAGCGCCCCCCTGGCATAAGCAGAGTACGACGTGGAAAAGACCTGCCCCCGCCATCTACGCTGAAGCGCCGCCCCTTCCGCCTTGTTCAGATGAGTTTCCTGCAGCAGCGCCATTTGCACTCCCCTACGCACTAAATAAGCATGGACCTTGTGGCGCCTGGACATAGTGTGAAGCCCCCTCACGTTCCAAGTAACACATTTCAAGTTAGCAACATCAGCCATTGTCCCAGATTGTTCTTGCACAGTCCCCCCATCCGGGTCCCCACAAAGAAAAGGCATCAATCCTCCCAGCGCTGATGGCGGCCATTTTCCCCAACCAAAACCAAACAACCCAAGAACCAACCAAACCCCCCCCCCCCACCCACCCCAGAACAGGACCCAAACTGCACCATCTAGATCCCATCCAAACCTCGTCTCTCATCAACCCCAGAACCCCCACTAATCCTACGGTCGCCACCGTAGGAAGGCCTTATGGGCCAGGTGCGGGCTGGGCGGAGGCAGTGGGCCCTCGTCGCCCAGGCCACCAGGACTATAACAAGCCCCAAACAGTGCCAAAACCTTCCGGGGCAAAAGCAGAGGCCCCCCAACCCTCTCTCCCTCTTTGTCAGCAATAAAGGACGGCAACCGCCTCCCCCCTGCCGGGCCCCCACCCAAAACAAGGCAGTATACCCCGTTACCCTTGTCCATCTAGAAGGTCTTCCACCGATTTCGGTGTGATCACCGGTGTATGGGTACTGTCTGCCACTGATTCCTCCGAGTCCGACGGTGCTCCCTCAGCACCCGGGTTTTCTTCCTCCTCGATGGCTTCATCCCTTGCTCCCGACAGCTCCGACAATACTTCCAGCACTCCCCTCCGTTCCGATGATGTCTCCGCAGTCGAGGGCCCTCCCGTGCGGCCGCGGCGATTCCTGACCCTCTTGGATCGCCTCCTTTGGTCCGGCTCATCTGCCTGTTGGGACGAGGAGCCAAAACCATCTTTCCCTGTCCGGTATAGTTCGAGCCAGTCACAGACATCCTCCGGGGTGTCGAAAAACTGGGTTTTGTCATCGACAATGACGAGGAGCCTTGCAGGATATAGGAGTGAATACTGAATGCCCTCGCTCCTGAGCTCGCGCTTAACCGCTAGGAAGGAGAACCGCTTGCGCTGCGTCTCGTAGGTGTAATCAGGGAAGATGTTCACCTGACTGTTCGCTACTTGGAACGGGCCATTGTGCCTGGCGGCATTGAGGATTAAGTCCCTGTCCTGAAAATGCAGCAACCGCGCCACCACCGGCCTCGGGGTACGTCCCTGCTGTGAGGGCCGTGCTGGGACTCTGTGGGCCCGTTCCAGAGTGTAGAAGGAGGACAGACCCTCCGGGACCACCGTGTCTCGGAGCCAGGTCTCCAAGTATCGCACCATGTCGCCATCCTCTATCTTTTCCGGCAGGCCCACCACTCGGATGTTGTTCCTCCTGTTGCGGCCTTCCGCATCCTCCGCCCTCCGTTCCAGGGTCTCAATTCGGGATAAGGCGTCCTTCATCGTCGCAGCCAAGGTTCGCTGCGCCGGCTCCAAAGTTTTCACCGTGCCCTCCACCTCCTTGACCCGGTCTGAAAGTTTGCCATGGTCCGCCCTGAGGAGGCCCAGGCTCGTCGCCACCTGAGCAATGTCCTGTTGGAGGGCTGATCTCGTAGCCTCTATCGCCCCTAGGACACGGTCGAACTGTTGCTGCATCGGCGCGCTACCAGAACTTTTTGGGTCCCCATGCTCCTCTTTGTCCTGGGCTTCAGAGTCCGAGGTGGTCTGGGTGGATCCCTTGGCACCTCTAGGTTTCCCCATGCTTCCAGGGGCACTCTGTGAGGGTCTCGGAGTAGGCGTCTCCGTGTACAGGTGTTGACCACGACCTTCCCGGGTGCTTGTCCTCAATTCGGGTAAGGGCGACCTCCTTCTCCAGAGCCTGTGGAGACTCCGCCGCTTCGGCTCACGCCACCGCCACGGTGTCCGAGGGCACCGATGAGGGGGCGGAGACAGCCGTCGCCGAGTCGGGCAGACCCGTTCACCCACTGTAGCCCCGGGGTGTGGGCCACCAACTCCCTCGGATGATCTGTGGCGCCAGAGTGTCGCGCCTCCCATGTAGGTGGACTGGCCAGGAAGACGTAGCTAGTTGCGGAGTCGCGAGGTGGGCCACCGCTTGGATCACAGGGCGTCCGCTCTCGGTGCCCTCCACTGCGTGGGCACCCGTCCGGCCATCCAACCGAGTGCAAATCCGTTGCAAAAGGTCCAATCCAGTAAATGCCCAATGTCCAGAACAGCCGGGGATGGCGAAGCCGGGCGCCAGTCGACACCCGCGGCACCTCTTCAACTCAGTAGTTCCGACCAGGGGGACAAAGGAGTCCGGGCGCCATGTTGAGTCGCACTCCGCAACTCCGTAAACTTCGGTATTACTCCGGAGCAACCCTCGTCCAAGCTCCACCAGGGGCCCGGCAGGTTGCCGTCGGCACGCTCAGCAGAATGCGGGGTCTGGGGTGCCCCGCAGCCTCCGATTTTCAGGATAATCCCGGGCTTAGTCCCGGAGCCGAGCTCTCAGGCGACCATCGCCGTCGGCGCCCAAGCCACGCCCCATCAGGATTGCAATCTTAAGCTGGATTCGTACTTCAAGGGGTAGCTTGTTGAGAGACTTAAGGACTGGGAATATGTGCTAATTTCGTTTGGAGCCTGTAATCAGTCTTGCTGCAGAGTTCTGCGAGGCCCTAAGTGGAGCCAATGTGTATTTAGGAAAGCAACAGAGAGTTGCACTGCCATAGTCTAACCTTGGTAAGACTAGAGCTTGTACCATCTGCTTGAAATCCATTTGAGGCAGGAAGGGTTTGATCATTGAGTGACCTCATTAAGTTGTTCGCTCCCTTACAAACATTGCTGATATGAGTCTTCATGCTCGGGTGCTTGTCCACTGTGACTCCGAGCGATTTGGCTGAGTCTATGATGATCAGAGTGCAGTTGAGAGCTGTGAGGTGAGGCATCAGGAGATCGATCTTGGGGTGTGGTTTGGCGGGGAGATGAGCAAGAAATCCGTTTTGGAAGTGTTGAGCAGGAGATGGTTCTCCTTTAGCCAATTTTGAGTCGACATGAGGATAGAGTTTAGTGAGATGATGTTATCCAGTTCAAATAGAGTTGTGTGTCGTCTGCATACATGTGGAAGAGAATTTTCTTAGAGTTAAGTTAGTAAGAGGTTCCTGGAACAGGTTGAAGAGGATAGGAGAAAGAACGGATCCTTGGGGGACCCCCATAAGTACTGGGGAGGGCTGAGAGAGAGAGTGGTTTGAGATCTGTGAAGAAGGAAGGATGAGAACCAGTGGAGCATCCGATCTGAGGAACCCATTCGGTTTTGTAGGATGGATAGGAGAATGTCATGATTGAATGCAGAGGAAAGGTCCTGGAGGATCAAGAGGCAGGATTCGTTTTTGTCAAGCATTTTCAGGATGCCATCCAAAATGTGTATGAGGGCCCATTCAGTGCTGTGATCTTTCCGGAAACTAGATTGATGATGGTCTAAGAGTTGGCAATTCTCAATGGGAGGGCAGAGCTGGGATTGGACACATTTTTCAAGAAGTTTCGTTAGGGTGGATATGTTGGAGATAGGACGGAAGTTATTGAGATTAGTTTTTTTTTTAATTTAGAGTAAGTGAGACCTGGGTTGCTTTTAGGTAGTTTGGTATCAAGCCTTGAGATAAGGTGTGTGTGTGTGTGTGTGTGTGTGTGTGTGTGTATATATATATATATATATATATATATACACACACACACACGTCTCCAGATTAGATTTCCAATAATGGGTAAAGAACGGGCCGCACTCAGGAGAGTATCTGATTTACTTCTTGCATCAAAAAACACACAGGAGGCGTTTTGGCGCTCGCCTTCTTCTGCTGTGACAAAATGACATGTAGCACATCGATATTTTAAACGGACGCCAGCAGTATTCAGTGCCAATTCGAATCAATAACATTAACAGAGGACTATGGCCCAAATGAATGTTTACAAAGTAAGCACCATTTTGAAGAATATTAACATCAAGTTATTTCTTCTGAGTTTTCTGGTTTGATATGCACTTAATCAAAATAGATATTGTAAATTACATTTTTAAATAGACATGTTTTCTGAGCATACTCAAAGCTTGTAGTCCAGTATTAGGGTTTCATACGGTTCAAGCATAACTAATCACAGTTCATTATGCATATATTCAGACTTCAGCAATTACGCTCCATCCTAGTCCTCACCAGCTAGAGGTCATTTTCTTACTTGCTTATTCAAACAAAACAAAATTGAGCCCTGGATAGGCTTAAAGATTTGTGACAATTTCCAAACCAAATTAATTAATAATTATTTCCTAGCATGATTTAAGGCGCTTGGTAATCAATTAAACTCCAAAGATTTTACCATATCCAGCTATTCCTATATATATGAGAATATATACATATGCTGCAGACATTTTCTCAATTCATATTTTTCAGCTCTATTGTTCAGTCACCAGCCAATCTTTAGACCTGTGAACTCCTATTTAATCCAGTTAACCCAAGTGAATTGATATTCTTCCTCAGTGTTCAATCCGTAAGGAATTACTGTGTGCATATCAACTATATATCGAGACTCAAGCCTTCGAAGTTTCAATTCCCGATTTTTTTTCCCCACGATCATTGGTAGGGATATGATCCAGGCAAAATCATTTTAGCAGGTTCCTGTCACTATTGTGATATTGAGCGAAGTGTCTTGACATAGGGTATGAAAAATCTTTATTTTCTAACGCTTGGGTATGTTCTAAAATTCTCTTTTTTGTTGGATGTATCGTGCTTCCCACCTACTTCTTCATGCAGGGACAGTAGAGGCAGTATACACAGTAAGGTTTATTACACGTTAAAAATGTATTGATAGTTTTGGCAGTTCTCATCCATGGTATGTTATACGAGAGAACCGTTGGACTGTGTTTACATGCCGTACATTTTTGACAAGGAAAAAAATCCCATAACCTTGCTAATTCTTGGAACAAATGGGATGCGTTCATAGTAGCTCTTGACCAGTTCATCTCTGAATGACTAACTCCTCCTAAATGTTATCTGCGGGTAGTCATGTAATCTACCTATTATCTGGTCTGTTTTTAGGATATGCCAATTTCTGCATAATATTTTTCGCGAAATTCCTGATTCGCTAGAATAAGTGGTTATGAATCTACATGTATCTTCTTCACTTTAAGGAGATAGTGCTTTGTCTCTGAGTAGGCAGTGTCTGGGCAACTTTTCTACATTCGATAAGGTTATAAATTATAAATAGACATGTTTCACACCACCAGAGCCAACCTTCACGAAGGGATGAAAGAGGTAGCCGAATGGATGAAGAACAGCCGCCTGAAACTAAACTCTGACAAGACGGAAGTCCTCATCCTGGGATCCGCACCCTCCGCCTGGGACGACTCCTGGTGGCCCCCGCCCTAGGCAGCGCACCCAAACCAACAGACCACGCACGCAACCTGGGCTTCATCCTGGACTCCTCCCTCTCCATGACCAGACAAGTCAACGCCGTCTCCTCGTCGTGCTTCAACATCCTGCGCATGCTACATAAGATCTTCCGGTGGATCCCCACCGAGACCAGGAAGACGGTCACCCAGGCCCTCGTCACCAGCCGTTGGACTACGGCAACTCCCTCTACGCCGGAACCACCGCCAAACTCCAGAAGAGACTCCAGCGGATCCAGAACGCCTCAGCACGACTCATCCTGGATATCCCCCGTCGCATCCACATCTCCGGACACCTGAGAGACCTGCACTGGCTCCCGGTAAACAAGAGAATCACCTTCCGACTCCTCACCCACACACACAAAGCCCTACACAACCAAGGCCCAGGATACCTCAACAGCCACCTCAACTTCTACGCTCCCAAACGCCAGCTGCGATCGACCGGCCACACCCTCGCCGCCGTCCCCCGCATCCGAAGAGCCAACACAGGGGGGGCCGTCCTTCTCCTACCTCGCCGCCAAGACATGGAACTCCATCCCGACCCACCTCCGCCTGACCCAGGACCACCTCGCCTTCAGGAAGCAACTCAAGACCTGGCTGTTCGCGCAGTAGCGGACCCCCCTCCCCTAGCGCCTTGAGACCTTCAGGGTGAGTAGTGAGCTATATAAATGCTTTGCTTGATTGATTTCACAGTAACCCCTCTTTTTCAACCGGTCTATCGCTTCGTATGCTGTAATATAGAAGTGATCTACGTTAGTGCTATTTCCTTTCAATCGTAGAAGCTCCCCATACAGTATACTATCTTTAAGATTTTTTGGGTGGCTGCTTGAAGCTTCTAATGTTGAATTGCCAGCAGTCTCCTTCCTGAATAGGGATGTACATATCTTCCCTTGTTCAATAAAGACTTTTAAATTCTTTTTTTTTTTTTTTTTTTTTTGCTCATCTGCCCGCTGAAACGTAGATTAAAATTATTCTTGTTCAATTCACTTATATATTCTCCGGCATCTTTTTGTGGACCCTTGCAAAAAATAAAAAGATCATCAATATATCTGTGCCATGAAATGACACATTTGACCCAATTTTGATATTCATCCGCCCCTGCCACCTGCTTCTCCCACCAGCCCACGAATACATTTGCGTAGCTGGGGGTGAAGCAGGGGCTCATCGCGGTTCCACATATTTGGCGGTAATGTTTGTCGAAAAGGAAGATATTATTAGTTAGGCAGAAACTGATTTACTTAAGTAACATTTCATTGTGTTCAGTAAACTCTAGCGACCTGCCTTTCAAGAAATAACTTGCAGCTTATAAACCCTTCGTATCTTCTATTGCGGTATACAAACTATATCTAGAACAATCATTAACATATCTTCCTCCCAAGGAATGTCCATGATACTCTGTGGAATCCCGTATATAAGAGGGCAACATTTGTACAAAGTCAGCCAGGTAGTAGAATTGGGACATTGCCTCGGTTAGGGAACCAATGGAAGAGACTATAGGACGGCCTGGTGGTCTAGTGGCGTCCTTGTGCAGTTTAGGCAAGTGATAGAAAGTAGATGTAACTGGGTGAGGACACATCAAGAATTTAAACTCACTGTTGTTGATTATATTTCTGCCTGACCACTTTTGGGTAAGTTCATGATATCTGTATATACTTTCGGTATATTCATCTTTAGATATCTTGGCATAACAGGTAGTGTCAGATAATTGCCGTACTGCTACCCTAGTATACATTTCTCAAGACATTAAAGCCATATTTCCACCCTTGTCTAAGGGCTTACATACAACCAAGTCTGGATCACTCTTCAAATGTTGTATTGCTTCCCGTTGCCCTTTTGTCAAATTCCTTACCATCGGTAGTGGCTGTGTTGTCGTCATTGCAATCAACTCTTTTTTGACTAGTTCTTCGAAAACATCAATTGTATCGCAGGTGAATGCCGGAATGTATGTTGATTTAGGCTTAAATGGTGTCTGTATCGTTTTTTGTTTCAAACCATACCTCCTGGCTTCTATTGTTGTAGTTGTTACATCTTGCGAATTAGTTTGATCTTGACTCGACAAGATCTGAAGTGTCCTTAAGTCTTCCCCAGTCAGGGTAGTTGCTCCCCTTGTAGGTATCATCTCTGTAGGATATATGGAAACATCCATGGCACGTTGTTGTTGTATATGTGTGTGCGTGTGTGTGTGTATACACACACACACACATATATATATATATATATATATATATATATATATATATATATATATATATATCTATCCTTTGTACGATACTCCCTTTCTGGACCATAAATGAGGCACACACCAGGAAAAAATATATATATTTCTACCTGTTGTGCGCCTCATTTATGGTCCAGAAAGGGAGCATCGTACAAAGGATATATGATATATAATATATATATATAATGTGTGTGTGTGTAAATGTTACCTACTGGCGGTCGCCAGTAGGTAGTTATAGTTAGAATGTTGAGATTTTGCATTGAAAATAATCCTATTGTGAATAACTTTGGCGCCGGTTGAGGAATCTGCCTGAATTTCCTCAAATTTGCCTCGCAGTGCTCCGGTCCTTCCTTGAAAGTTTATATATCTGTAAGCGCGCCCCGGGGAGCATACCAGCGCGAGTTCGCGCACGGAAAGCTGATTGGCTCTCGGGTGTCTGTAAACATTCCAAACCGTCCGGAGCGGCCGCCATCTTGTCTCGGTAGGATCGAGGCACAAGAGGTGGCAAAAACAAAGGGGGAAAAGACCAAAAGAGGGCAGGGTAGACCCCCCTGACCCCCTAGGACTGATGTGGGGGCCATAAAAGGACCCCGCGGGGCAAAAAAAAATTACTTTTTTTTTCGATTTGCGCTGGGGTGCGCCCCGTACGCGTACCGGGGAGCGTACCATGGGGAAAAAAGAATGACAGAGTTTATAAAAAATGTAGTGCTTTTTTAAAAAAAAAATTGGAGGAAGTTCTAAACTGTTTTTTACTTTTTGTTTTTTATATTTTTTTATTGTTTTTTTTGAACATTTTTCACTGTTTGGGTTTTCTGAACAGTTTTATATATTTTTTTTTGTATTTTTTTATGGAGAGAAACAAAAAACAGGGAATTGTAAATGGCTCAACTGGAGCAAAAAAAGAAACCCAGAAAAAATTAGGGATTGTTTCGGGCTCTTCTGGTCTTCCTCAGTCAAAGGACAAAGTCAGAATAAGGAAAAAGGTGGGGGCTTTCATCATTTGGAAAAAAAAACTGTTCTGGACCAATGAAAAGTGTTATTTTCAAGTCACATGAGCAGGGCATTCATCATTTGGAAACCAAAAGTGTTGTGAACCAATAAAGTGTTATTTTCAGATCACGGGGCGCCTAGCGTAAGCGCGTCAGGACGTTTCGCGATCGTATGCGCTCGCGTGCTTCCGGGTGCGCTTACGCTGTGCGTCATATGACGCACACGCGGCTACGCGATACTTCACGATGTTGTTTTCGTTTGCGGTGATGGCGCTAACGGGAAGCTCACCTGTACGCGCCCCGGGGCGTGCAAAAGCACTGCGCTTACCGGTGAGTGCATCGGTACGCGCCCCGGGAGCGCACCGGGACAAAAAAATAAAAACATATATTACATAATTATACAATATAAAATTCGTAATAAAAAAGATTACATTTCATACCTATAGAGATTTGCTATTAAAAAACCTATGAAATTCACTGAAAAAACCATAGGTTTCACACCAGTTATAGTTAGGAATTAGCATTTAAAAAACCTATTAAATTCACTAAAAAACGTAGGTTTCACACCAGTTATAGTTAGCTGGAAATTTTACTCTCATAAAACCATTGAAATTCACACGTTATAGTTAGTTGGACTCACTATAACTTGCGCGTGCAATGCACTGCTGATGACGTCTCATATTACAGCACTCATGACATGGTCAGTGACATCACTCATGACATCACTGATGACACCATCCTTGTGATACAGTGACAGACCTCCTTTCACTGTAATGTAACCCTTAAAACACATATTCAAAAATAGAAACTAAAATTTTCAAAAAAATGGAGATACACATACCAGTTACAACAACCAATTCAATAATTCCACCATCCATATACACATCCACTCATTCACCAACAGTTCTATATAATCACTCATACGTATACTCGCTCATCAAATATAATGATACACATATATATCCTGTTACACACCGACAGTCATCCAAAAGATACTCACACATGCAAATAAACTATTGAACATCCATTTATTTGAATATACAGCTATACACACACTACCACCTTACTTCTAAGGAACCTTACACATACTTACTCTCTTAAACAATCACTTATAGAAACACATACTTATTTAAACAGGAACTCTTACAATCCCTTAGTCTCACATATACTCACTTATATACATCAATATTCACATATACTACATTAAAACATATGTAGTTACTATTAAAGACACTAGTGACAGTCATTCACTCACTAACATACACACTCATCCACCCATACAGTCCTGGACATATGCTGTCTTCAAAACATACAAAGAGTCAGTCATTCATGCATCTATGTGCTAAGTAATACCCCCACCAAACCATATAAACACTCATACTGATACTAAGAAAAACATCTAATAACCCATATACCTACACATGTTGCTACTCACCAACCCATGCAGCCACTCATACACAAAGTGAAACACTAACACATATATTTAAACATTACTCTCCAATGTATGTATTCACTAAAACTCTCAATAAACCAGTTAACCAATTTTATTTTTAAAAAGCATCCATGTAAACACGTATTTAAACATTTATTCTTCCATCAACTTTTACATATACATATATAACACATATTTATTTTTATAAAAGACACACATTCACTGGATGGTGTCATCAGTGATGCCATGAGTGATGTCACTGACCATGTCATGAGTGATGTAATATGTGAAGTCATCAGCAGTGCATTGCACGCGCAAGTTATAGTGAGTCCAACTAACTATAACGTGTGAATTTCAATGGTTTTTATGCAAGTACATTTTCCAGGTAACTAGAACTGGTGTGAAACCTACGTTTTTTTAAGTGAATTTAATAGGTGTTTTAAAATGCTAATTCCTAACTGTAACTGGTGTGAAACCTATGGTTTTTTCAGTGAATATATATATATATATATATATATATATATATATATATATATATATATATATATATATTTATATATATATATATATATATATATATATATTCACTGAAAAAAAACAGGTTTCAGGCAGGTTATAGTTAGGAATTATCATTTACAAAAACCATAGGTTTCAGGGGTTTAACAGTCTGATGTGGTGGCTTTATGGTAAGCCGTAATAGCAGCATTGTATTTTGCCTTGCAGTCCATATCCTGATTCTTTCGTCAGGCTTATTCGTGTATGTTACAGCTTTTCCTCATAGCTATGAGATGGGGGGTTTAAACCATGGTGCCAAAGTTGTTAATCTGGTATTAGGGGAAATACTCATTTTTGTATATATTTTTGCAAAGTGTAGAAGTGAGCCATGTATTGATGGCAAGATAAGCCTCCGGTGCTTTCAGAGGGAGACTAGGTTTAAATGCAGCTAAAAAATCACAGAAGCAGATCGATGAGTTTGTACCAGCGTCTCTTCACAGTAGACAGCACCAAGATTCAGAGTAGTCGCCGCATTCAGCAAAATAAAAAGTGGTATAGCATAGCGATCAGACCACAGGAGTGGTATTGACAACTCTACCACAAGATTGAATACGTTCATGAACACAACATGGTCAAGGATATGACTTGACACTCTGAGATAGCTTAATACATATGTATAATTATCACTGTAAGTTGAGGTCCCAAAGATGTTAAAACTCGAAAATGTAAGAACAAGGGGTGCAATAAGCCCCTAGAAAAGCATGTGCAAATTGAAGTGCCAGACCGTGGTGACTGTAAATAAGAGCACCTGAGAAAGAAATTGAGTGTAAACGCAGAGGGTAGCAATTCACTTTCGGGGATCTTCAACTCTGAAATTGAGTAAGTAAGGTAGGACTTGTTAACAATTGGAAGGTCGCTACACCATTTTGTGCATTCTTGACTTATAATTGAATAGCCCTCCTCAAGAGCTTGAATTCTATTAGGCACCAAGGCTTGCTAAGCCATAATTCTCAGAGAAATACTGCATGGGGGTGATCTAAGACACAGATATAAAGTATTTGTTTTATCTGAAGCCCTACAAATAATGCAAAACGAGCAAGCATTGTATTTACCTGAAGGCACGAGACCCATTTCTGGAATTAAGCCCTGGCTTCAAGAAGAAATTGCAGTTCTTACAAATGGCGCCCCATTTAGAAGGACCTAAGAAGTGGAGATTACCAGGTTCCCTAGGAGTTTCTTGTACAGAGGAACAAGAAAGAGTTTCATTGTAAGGTGTTTGAACTCGTAGAGGACTAGCAATATCCTTATGTATGGCTGTACTTAATTCCATCTAATAGAGGATCACTCCACCATTTCCACAAACGCTTAAATCCTTGGAGCATAGCTCTTTCATATCGGAGAGTGAGAGAGCATGTTTGCAAACTTAAACACATCAAAAAAGCTGTTAGATATTTGTTGCAAAAAATTAGAATTGGTTTAATAGAAGTCAGTTAAACGAGGCAATAGCTGGAGATATGTGAAAAGAGATTCTAACTTTTTCTATAATTTGCCTACGGATTGCTAAAAATGAAACAACTTAACATAAATATCTCCTTTATGCTTATAACTGCAGGGATGTGGAATTCCTATACCCTGATGCCCAGGACATATTGTTTGTGGTCAAGGGTAACACGTTTTCATGTGTACTTAGTCCTCTCAGTCACTTTCTGGGGCATTTTAAAGATGATTAGGAAGATTTGCTCCTTTATTCCCCTAGATGCTTTAAAGACACCATAGCGCTGTCTGGGTTGGATTACTGCAACACCCTCTGTGGGGATTTAGACCCAATATTTTCAAAAACTACAACGATTACAGAACGCTGCAGCCAGATTGAAATTGGATATTTCTAAATACAAATCCGTCTCACATCGATTAAGAGCCCTCCACTGGCTTCCAGTGGGGAAAAAAGTATAGTATTCAAATCAGTGTATTACATTGAAAGCACTCCAGGGCACAGGACCTTTATATTTGAGATGGCATTTGAAATGGTACGTGTCTTACAGAAACCTAAGATTTTCTCAGCTCAAACTGCTACAAATACCCAGGTACAGACAGGCATGTTGGGGAGGTAGAATTTCCTGTTGGTAACTGTGATAACCTGGAATCTCCTGGCATTAGCGATTACAAAAAACAGCACGTCACTTATCTCCTTTAGAAGATCATGAAAACCATGGCTACTCTCCAATTGACCAATGATACCCTGTGAGTTAAGACGTACCCGTCTAAACATATGTCCGGCCAAATCCAGCGCAAGACTCCCTCGGGCATTCTCTGCACTATGTAAATTGATAAATCAAATCTTGGGGCAGGTAGGACCAATCCCCTGCAGCGCAAACCCTTCGGCTGCCAGTTTCAGTACCGCATTATGGATCAGGTATCAGTTAAGGTAATATTTTTGTCCATATAGTAATGCTGTTCAAACTTGTATTTATGGCTCATTAATTGAAAGCCTTCATTATTAGGGTGAGTGTTCTAAGTAAATGTAAGCACTGACTGCACTACTGACCGTGGTTCGAGTAGAAAAATGTGTGCACAAGTTCTCAAAGTTTAGCAATATGAAGCTATGTATAATGCTCCCAGAATGCTCTGATTTTATGCATATATTTGCAGAAGCTTGAAAGCGCGATTGATGATTCTTTGCTTTCAAAATAAAATGTCCATTAAAAAAAAAATGGAAGCAGGAAAACATTTATGCTAAACTACTGTAAAATGTCAGGTGCCATTTCTTTGCAGCATCATTTAGTTAGATGTGTTGATGCATTCTAGTATTTCCCAAAAGTATTCATAATGGAAAATCAGTGTAACCAGTTTCAATAAGATTATGGGACACAAAAATAAACAAGCATTGGCAAAGCCAATAGGTCTGAAATTGGTGGTCAGCTTTTTAATTTTGTCAATGCGTGACTTGTTTTGGCATGGTTTTTGTAAAACCTTATTGGTGTGGGAGCTGCTGGGCCCTGACCATTATAACGAACATTGGCAAAAGCAATACTGGTTTTTTGTCTCAAAAGCACACCCTGCCACAGTAGTTACTGGCACCAAACTAAACTAGTTTGTGTGCTGATATGCTCCTTGTGAGAGAGCAGAATGCTGTCACTAACAGTGAAGCCAGCCGATACAAAGAGAGAGACAACATTTTTATAAACACAAAAGGTCACGGTCAACGCCAGACCAAATTAGGTGCCCAATTATTAAGGAAAGTCTCAAAAGTGCACCCATGGTATATGTCCTTACTTTAAGTGCACCTATATGGCTTTCATGAATTCCCAAGTATTTACAGAAGTAGGACAAAAAATAGTACTCCTAGAAAATATTTATTAACTGCATTTTAGCATGAGCAAAATGCATGTGTAGATTTGCTCATGCAAAAATCTTAATGTTTGCAAGTTCACTTTCCCTCCACTTTTTCCCAACTCTGGAAGAATGTTTTCTGCTGCCATTGTCAGGAGTTTAATTCCAACATTTCTCAGTATGGTAAAAGATTAGAGAAGAGTTGTTGAAAACCCTTAAAACATGCCAGTTAGTAGGTTTCCACAGACTCAAAAGGGCATTTTAACCCTGGGACTATTGCGTACCACTACCTTCAGCCCCACTACGTAGATCTGCGGAAACATGGCAACATAAGGGGATTGCAAGTATTCAAACACTACTATATGAGCCCTGGCATAACCAGAGAGGCTATATCGGAGCTCTTATATGATATTGCTGCCATAATGTGTTGCTGCACTACATGGAACCAAAGGAATTTGTGGAACAACCTGCCCCAGGAACAAGTAGATATATTAAATTCCACACCCCCGTAACTGTATAGATAGAAAAACAGAGTAGAAGGAAGGTCACACTGTTTTCGATCTTTAGTCAACAACTTTAATGATGCTCTGACCTGCCTTTCCCCTCGGCTGCTAGCTCTGGCAGCAGGCATTATGATGTAAGGAGTCAACTGTGGTAATTTATTGCATGAGCGGCTATGTTTTTTTTAAATTTTTTTTTATTTTATATAAACGGAGGGATGACCAATCTGACCTTCAGGAGCACCAGGCCTTCTTGTTGTGGAGCTGTTGGGTTGGCCAGTGAGTGACCTCTCAGTGGATCGCATCTTGCATCTTTGTTGCCTGTGGCTGCAGGGGAGTAGCTCCCTTACTCCAAGAGAGTATCTTCAGGCATTTGGCAAAGCACTGGCAGCCCTCTGGGTGTCTTGGAGACTGCACAGCGGCAGGGCGAGTCTGCGCCTTCTACAAATAATGTGGCAGCAGTCAGACTGCCAGAGTTGGCACCAAGTCAGTTGTTACTCCTCATTGTCGTTGCAGCACTCTTATTTATCCACTACTATTTGATACATCTGAATCTTGATGATCAATTTGGGGCATATGGGGTAATACCTAATGGTCTACTTACCCATGAGGTCACTACAACCCCTAGATGACCATTTCCTTTGGGGAGTAGGGATCACCTCCCAAAAGTCCTCATTCCACCACACACAATGTAGTGCAATTTTTAAAGTCATTTTCACTTAGGACTTGGACACCCTAGAGGTGTGCCCTGCCTAGCAGTGCAATATGCCTCCCGCTTCACTAATTTACCTGCCTTTTCAGGTGCCAAAGGGCTCTGAACAAAATTAGTCTGTTTCCTCTCCTTTTGATAAAAGCCATATTTGCATACCAAATGCTGTGGGCGTCTTTGAAGATCCCTGCCCATGAATCCTAATTTAAAGGCCCTCCTGTGATAGGGGATGTGAACACCCTCTGCCCACCCAGGCTTTGTATCTTAACTCTTAAGAGCAAAGGCCATCACCCTTGGGGGGTGGAGGGGGGGGGGGGGGGGGGGTCGAAGCTTGTCTCTGGTGGCAGGCTGTTGAAAACCAGTCAGACAGCACACCAGTGGCCAGCAGGTGTACAGGGAACCTCTAAGGTGCCCTCTGGGTGAATGTATTAATCCAACACAGCCATCATTGTGGGTTTATTATTATTAATACGTTATGTTTGATACCAAACATCTCTATTTTCAGTATAGCCATCATGTAGCTGGAACTGGTTTTTACCAGTGTCCAGCACATGCTTTTAAAATGGCTTCCCTGATCACTAGCAAGATCTATTAATGGAACTAGACACCACAGGGGCATATCTGCTCATGCAGGTATGTCATCACAAAAAATCTAATGTACAGGCCATGTCTTCCCTGGACCGGAAACAAGCATTCTGGGACCGGTTTAAGGGTAACAGCCCTCATCAGCCAGGCTAGCTTGACTCCAGTGGCAAAGTGAGCAAGAGACCCACGTCTGGGCATACCCTGCCAACTTGGGGAAAACAAAGCAAACACAAGAAGATGATGGATGGAGCGCTCAAACTTTTCAGACAGCCCCCCCCCCCCGTCACAGATCTGAGTTAAATCCATCATCGTTCTTTAGCTCACTTCGCCACCCCAGTTCAGACACAGCTATATGCAAATTAGTCTTGACCCTTTGCCAGATGGGAACAGTCCAGCCCGAACTGCCAAGCCATGTCTTCAGCCTATCCCTCCCGCTTTTTCTTATACAGACTGGGTGTAGGAAAGTGCCCCTTTTTGCATGGTTGCCCCCTAACGTTTTGCCAGATACATGATGCCAACTTGACTTAGTGTGCCCTGAGTCCCTGCCAACCGGTTTTCCCAGGCCCATGTTCTTTCCCAAACCTGTACCTTTGTCTCCACAATTGGCATACATCCATAGGTGTAGTTAGCCCTTCTACCACTTGGACAGGCCCCTAAGTTTTCTGCCCGGTGCTGGTAAGAGCGCGGGCGACTTTTTCGGGGGCGGCGGGTTTGGTGTCGAGCTTGTTCGGGGGAGGGGGGTAGTCGAGAGACCGACTTGCTCCCCTCTGCCGACTCTAAAAAGCGTTCCTCCCCACCCTCCACTACGCCACTGCATACCTCTGGGCCACATGTAAGTCACTTGTAAAAGGAACCCCTGGTAACAAGGGCCAAGTGACCATAGAGGGCCTCTGAGGGTATTATGCCACCCTCAGAGACCCCTCACCTTAACACCCACACTGTCTTCCAGGCAGCGTGTTTTGGTGCATACCACACTGAAGAGCATACCACACTGAAGAGCTTATATGGCAAACATCCCTGTGTGCCAATCCCACCAACACTGCCTGTGGCATGTGTAGGTCAACCCCTGTAGCATACCTTATAGACCACCAGTAAGGGCATACCTCCATGAGCAATATGCCCCTACATTGACATAGGTGCAGTGAAGCCATTTTGAGTACATGGGCCGGGAGCTTGTCAGCACAAACTCAACAGCTCCATGATGGCTTTACTGCAGCTTCTGTTCGAAGGGTCCCCTCGGGTGACCGGAAACAGCTGAATAAAGCAAACGCCAAAAGGTACCTCTGCATCCTCCACCAACCCCCCCCACCCCCCCTTCCAACATTAGGGAGCCCAGCTGACGGTGCAGGTGTCCCCTAGCTATCCAACTTACCTGCCCATATGCTGGTCACTTTCGACACACTTAAATCCCCATGCTTATGCTGTCTGACGTCTTTACCTGCTGCACATTTCATCACTTTAAAACCAGTTCAAATAGCCATCTCAAGAAATTAGACTGGATGACAGCCTAACAATGCATGGACCATAAAATGTAACACATCTTTTGGATCTGTGGTGTGACTGTTAGGTTTCACTCCTCTCAAATTGGCATTTATGTACAAATGCATGTCCCCTTCTCTGGTTTATAGAAAAATATGACTGTAGTTTATGGTGTGTACCTCGCAACACAAAAAGATGATCGCAATGTTGAACATTGTCATACATTTACCCCCAATTGATGGGTTAAACCCAGATCTGAGACTGGGGATAAATAGTTGAAAAGTTTCAGCGCACTTTCCATCTTGTTGTGTTTGTTCTGTTCGCCCCGAGTGGCCAAAGAGATCCCCAGACGTGGTTCCCTAGCTCGCTGTTCCACTGGATTAAAGCCAGCCTGGCTGATAAGGGGCAAACCCAAAACCTGTCCCAGGATGCTTGTTTCCGGTCTAGGGAGGATCAAAAGAACAATGGATTCAACCCAGATCTGAGACTGGGGGTGAGTGGTTGAAAAGTTTCAGCACTTTGGCCATCATCTTGTTTGCTATGCTGAGTACCACTTCTGCCCTTATGTACCACATGAATATAAAGCTGCTCATGCCAAGTAATTTTATGGACAATGATTTATGTCCCATCTTGCATTTCTTACACTTGCCTGCAATAATCCCCACCCATAAGGTGCTTATAGCCAGGAAAAAAAAGCACATGAAAAGCAATCCTTGAAATGGCTTAAACGTGCTTGGGTGTGTCTAGCTAGAGTATTTGGTCCAGAAGTTTGCTTACTCAAAGGGAATCCTAGCAATTATAGAAAACGGGACCCAAGGACAATAGGATCCTCTTCATGGCGGTGTTACATTTGTGGATACCTTTTGCTTAAAAAAAAAATCTGAATATTTCTGTGACTGAAATCTTTAAAAATTTGCCAGAAGTGTTAATCGTGTCTGCATCTAGATTTTAATTTTTAATTTGATAAAAATGATAGTGTATGTGTGGCCATCCTCTGGTTTACTGCGGAACCTACATAGTATCATAGAACCTACGGCCCCTTCAGGGATGAAATACTGCACCTGCGAATGTAGTCTTCCTTGTGTCTGGGTCATTAGCTGAAAATCTAAAAGGCGACCAGTGAGAGGCATCTGTTTGAAAGATAAGTGTGTACAGAGGAAGGGCATCCAACCTGTTGATCATTGAAGGAGTGGGGACAAGGTGATGTCTGCGATGAGCGGAGGTGGAGCCTGTGCATTTAAGACTATGGATGGCTCAATTCATGAGGGGGAGAAGAATTTGGAGAGGTGAGTGTCTTAGACACACTGTCTAAGTTATGAAGAGATAAATTGTGCTGAGTTGCTGATCATGTAGAAGACAAAAATGAGGTTCAGTAATTTTGCTATGGCACTGAAGCCTGCGCCACCATTCTTAATAAATGTACAGTAAGTGATGAGGGTGATTATATTGGTGGTCAAGAGCTGTAGAAATGGATGCATGTTTCAACTTATCTGTGTTTCAGTGGTAGATGTAATAACGAAGTGTGGACTAGTTTTGGACCATGGTCAGTACTAAATGTTTTATTGAAGACCAAGTGGATATTCCAGGGACTCTGAAATTATTTTCGTGTTTACACATGAATGGCTTGTGTTTTTGTTGTGGAAAGTTAGTGAGAAAGTAATGTGAAGGAATTTTGTTGAAGGCTTTTGTGTGGAATATACATATGGTGGAATAGTCATGATGTGCTCTGCAGTAGAAGGTCTACTGGAAAAAATGTGTGTAGTCTGAGACCCTTGATGAGAGGCAGAGAAGGGTCTCTGATGATAGTGGGGGGAGGGTTGCAGTAGCCAACTTGTATGCTCCCAATTGAGCTACTTTAGTCCGCCATGGACCAAATCCTTTATTAGTTCTAGCATGAGTGGAAGGAGGTCAGCGGTGTAAGAGCTGGTACAATGTATTCACTCCTATTAATTTTGTGTGTTTGCATGATTTTATTGCAGAGTTGTCCTCTGGCCTTAAACTGTAAGGTGAACATATCTGATGCCCAGCATATCTTCCTCCCTGACATCTCCCCTCACTCTTTTTGGGGGAGGGGGAACATACTATTTGTTCAAGTCTGTACACTTCTGCTGTGTTTAAATCTGCCTGTTAGTGGCTTGATTGTTTTTTTTACTTATCTTATTAAAATGTCTGGGTACTGCGTTAATGTTTAAGAGTAGTGCAGTAGGCTGACTGCTATAGAAGTGCGCTGCAAAACAATCCACTGGACGAGGAGGACTTCAATCGTCTGTTTTAAAAGAAACTTGGAATTACTTGTAATTCTAGTACTATTTAAGATAACCTCCTTTAATAGCTAATGATGTGTAACATGAAGTATTCATTCTTTTCCCATTTAGACTACAGTACCTACAGTCAAGCTGGAGCGCCACAGGGGTGAGTTTTAAAAACAGATACATATTGCGGTTACAGTACGAATATTGTGGTGAAATACTTACAGTACGAAGTGTAAGCCACGATGTAAAATCAACTTAAAATTCACGTCTTTGCTGCATTTTGTTAAAATAATTTTTGCCTATTTTGCGTTTATTCAGTGCCATTAATGTTCACTTATTTGTCAATATTCAAAATCTGAACAGAGATTTAGAAGACTGGTTTAGTAAAACAAAAGGATAGGTACTGTAAGGCAACAATGTTGTTGAACCCAAATCAGTCCGTGGATGCTGTTGACTCTTACAATTGTCTGGATGCATAAAAATGAATCGGGAGATTGTCGCCGTCCCACCCCTGTTTTATAATTAGGACTCCCGGTTTTATGGTATTTATATTTTTTACATTTCCGCCTGTCTTTATCCATATATTTTTTTTTTTGCCATTTTATCTGTATTTATCCATATTTATTTTGTCGTTTGTTTATAAATGAAGTGGTAAAACTGTACATTTCTTAATATATTTAACTGATAGGACACAAGCTCATACTTTGATGTCTGTCATAATTTAGGTATTTAAGAGAACAAATATTACCTAAACATATATTCACTAAATATTAGCATTCTACCGCTTATGTGTGTTGACATGCCATTATTTAAAGAAATTTCATCCTGTTTTTTAATTTCCCATCTGCTCAGCTGTTAGGCTACAATTAATGAAAGACAGCTCTGATAATCACTTAAAAGAAGCACAATTTTCTGTATTAATCCACTTTTAAAAATAAATGCAGACAGAAAACTGTTTTCTGTCATATTTATCCGTAAAAATGGAAAACAGGGAGCCTTATTTATAGTAAATGTAATTTCTTGGGGTTATCTGGAATCTACGGCACAAAATGTACTTGGTGATTGACTTCACATCGCCATGCCAACTTAATTTACTGTAAATGTAGCAGTGGATTTGCATCGCCACTTTTTCTTTTCTGAAAGAGAGCGGGATTACCACAGTGCAATTCTTTGCAATGACAACATAGGATCCCTCTGATCTTATTGGATACCATCCTCTTTGTTCTATTCATACCAACAACACTTTTGAAAATCCTTAGGCAATCAAAGCATCTGTGATTTTATCAAAGGGGGTCTTTGGATTATCCTCTTAACCTCATAGCTGCTATGGAACGCCCAGCTCCAGTGCTGGACGTTCCATTGCGCAGGTTCAATTCGAACGGCCGACGGCAGCACTCCCGAGGTAGTGGTGCCGTCGGCCGGTGAACGTGCGCAGCACCTAAAGGGATAAAACACATGACCTTCTTCAGTACATGGGTGCAAAAGATCTCTCCTGACTTCCCTCGCAGTCCGTTATTTCACAGTTTCCTTTGTTGAAGTGTTCATGCGGAGTAGAAATTAGGAGTGTGCAGAATAAGCATCTCTATAAAATACTAAGCTTGTTCTTGCTTTAAAAAAATATTTGTCTGCCAGGCTTTGTATTTTCATGATTTTTTAAGAAGAAAGGATTGTAAGAGAATTGCTTTTTTTTATAAACCAGACACCAAAATGTATATTTTAGATTTAATCAGTTATAAACATTTTATCATGGGTATTTTGTGCTAGTTTATAATTTTATAAACAAAGTAGTAAGTAAACTAGACTCTTTAATTACAAGGCACACTGCCTGGGGAGGCCGGGGAGGAAAATATTTTAAGTATACTAATAACTTGAGCACTGCTTGATAAATCTACTTTGAGTTTGGTAGGTGTTTAGCTTTCTTTTAGTTCTAAGAAGTTTTGATCTGATCCATCGGGGAGCAAAGATAATTTGGGGAAGGGGGGCAGTACGTTTTTCTCAAATATCTACTTTAATCTTGGGAAATATGACAGTCTGTTAGCACATTAAGAGTGGACAGGTTGTCTTGCCAAGCTCCACTGCAGATGGCTGAAGTGAGCCATGCAAAAAAAACATGTAAAGCGAATAATAAATACATGGCGGGCAGATGTTAGATTTGACAAAACCACCGGGGTTCTGGTATCCCGGGTATTGGTGCTGTGTGGGTCCGATCGGTCCTGGTGTCTTCTCTCTCGGTGTGGGACAGATTTGAGCACAGTTACCTCTTCCTGGGTGGCTGCTGCTTTGGGCTGGCCGGGATGCTGTAATACAGTGAACCAGACTCTGCGTCTTCGGTGCCTGCAGACGAGTAACCCCTCTACTCCAAGGGAGGTTGCTGGCAGTCTAATGGGGATATTTGGCAGTTGCTCAGCTGCAGGACGAGTCCTCATCAAATAAGCTTTATTCAGTTTAACAAGAACCATAAAAGTATACAGATAATGAATTGAATGTTAGATCATTACCCAAGCACCATTCAGAATTATTTGATTTGCTAGTAGACGAATCTCCTGACATATTTTTTATCACTGAAACTTGGATGTGTGACGATTTAATGACTATTCCTAATCTAGCCCTTCCACCCGGTTTCTCGATCATGCTGATTAATAGAGCCTCAAGAGGAGGCGGTATTGCTGTTATTACCAAAACTATGTATTCCTGCTCTTTCGAGAAACTTAATCTTAAAGGGGCGGAATGTGGCTACTTTAATATTTCTATTAATGCACACTTTACTTTTTCAGGGTTACTTATTTATAGGCCCCCTGGCCCCATGGGTGGCTTTAATACGTCCCTTTTGGAGATTGTGGAAGCCTGCGCTATGAGATCTGCCAATTTTAACATAGTGGGTGACCTCAACCTCCATTGTGAGTTGGAAAATGAACCAATGATCCGCACTCTGCTGGCGGACCTGGCTGCCTTCCAGCTTACTCAACTAGTGATAGGCCCCACGCACGTTGGTGGCCATACGCTAGACCCTATTTTTAGGTTTCGCCTATTACCATTCGCTTGCGAATGGAATAGGCGAAAATTCATGGGCTCGATCAAATTGTGAAACCACTGCGGTTTCTTTACAGTGCATGTGAGGTCACGTGACCACAAAAGCGGGTCACGTGACAACACACGCACGAGCATCTCCCTAATCCGCCTGCCCCCACCAGGCTCTCCCGCCCCCATCCGGCTTCCCTCCGCGCATCTGCCTATCACACTTCTCCCCTCACACGCATTCCCGCCCCCCCACCAGGCTCTCCCGCCCCCATCCGGCCCATCTGCCTATCACACTTCTCCCCTCGCACGCATTCCCGCCCCCCCAACCAGGCTCTCCCGCCCCCATCCGGCCATTTGCTTTTTCGAGCCGAGCATGGCGGAATAGTCTTGCTTTCCCGGTTTTAGCTTGTTTTTCTTTCGTTTCTATTTTTCGATTCCCATCGTTTTCTCGTCATTCTATACCTTCCCGCCCCCCACCAGGCTCTCCCGTCCCCATCCGGCTTCCCTCCGCGCAGCCATCTGCCTGCCACACTTCTCCCCTATTCCCATCGTTTTCTTGTTTTCCCCCCTCCCTTTCTCATCACGTTGCTCGTCATTCTATACCTCGTAGTTTTTTTTATATTCATAAGTGTTGTTTGCTTTTCAGCCGTCGCTCATGTGCCCCTCTCTCCCAATCTACTTTACATGTTGCTCTGTCGTCAGCGTCCTTCTCCCCCACCCGCTCTACACTGCTCTTTCACCCATTGCTTCTCCTACCTACCCACGCCCTCTGTTGCTTCACCTCACCCGCACCTCACTGCTCGACTCTTCGCCCCGCTCTCTGGTGTTCCTCGTGCACTCCTACCTGCTCCCTCCATGTGACTTCCGCCACAAACCCTGGCCCTCTGCGTTACTTCTCACAACCTGCGCCTTCAGCATTGCTTCTGCCCACACCGACCCTCCATCTTTCTCTATCAGCAGTTTAAAAAAATATATATATTTACGTTTCCAGTTCCGTACATTAAAAAAAATCATTTTGTAGGCATGAGCATTGGTGGATCATACACACCTTCAAAATAACGTGACAGCCACGTAATAGCGCCTTCATATACACAGGCATAATTTTGTGTTATCTTGTCTCTGTTTATATTCGTGCCTGACTTTCATGACTTTGTACAGTGATAAAATGACGCTTCTAGCTATACATTATATGCTTCATTTAATTGAGGTTATTGTTTATTATAGTTCCCAATAAGCAGTAGCTCGATATTTTGGACTTTTGAAAAGGCCATTATATCCTTTTTATGGTAGACGTTGTCAAGTATCACCAAATCTGTACCCCAAATAAACTTTTCTATTGCTCTGCCATTGTCTGGACTGTGACGTAATTTCACCTCCTCTTTTTGAGGAAGGTGGTTCTGTTGTGTACTGGCAACAACACTGTAATATTTAAATAGAGCAAGCAAGGGGCCCAAGTGTGCTCACTTTTGCTGCCTTGCTGTGGACTTATAGGACGGGGCTCTATGCAAGACATCACCTTGGCCTGCCACACTTCTCCCCTCGCACGCATTCCCGCCCCCCCACCAGGCTCTCCCGCCCCCATCCGGCTTCCTCTTTTTCTTGCTTTCCCGGTTTTACCTTGTCATTTTTTTTCTTTCGTTTCTATTTTTCGATTCCCATCGTTTTCTTGTTTTCCCCCTCCCTTTCTCATCACATTGCTCGTCATTCTATACCTTCCCGCCCCCCCACCAGGCTTTCCCGCCCCCATCCGGCTTCCCTCCGCGCAGCCATCTGACTGCCACACTTCTCCCCTATTCCCATCGTTTTCTTGTTTCCCCCCTCCCTTTCTCATCACGTTGCTCGTCATTCTATACCTCGTAGTTTTTTTTTATATTCATACGTGTTGTTTGCTTTTCAGCCGTCGCTCATGTGCCCCTCTCTCCCAATCTACTTTACATGTTGCTCTGTCGCCAGCGTCCTTCTCCCCCACCCGCTCTACACTGCTCTTTCACCCATTGCTTCTCCTACCTACACACGCCCTCTGTTGCTTCACCTCACCCACACCTCACTGCTCGACTCTTCGCCCCCGCTCTCTGGTGTTCCTCGTGCACTCCTACCTGCTCCCTCCATGTGACTTCCGCCACAAACCCTGGCCCTCTGCGTTACTTCTCACAACCTGCGCCTTCAGCATTGCTTCTGCCCACACCGACCCTCCGTCTTTCTCTATCAGCAGTTTAAAAAAAAAAAAAATTGTTACCTTTCCAGTTCCGTAAATTAAAACAAGCACTGGCGTTGCCAATAGGTTTCGCATTTGGAAAGTTGGAGCTATTGGTTTTGTAAATGACATTTTATATTTATATATTGTTATTGACCATGCCAATAACGATATATAAATATAAAATGTAATTTACAAAACCAATAGCTCCAACTTTCCAAATGCGAAACCTATTGGCAACGCCAGTGCTTGTTACTAATATTGACTCGCCCCATTGCCCTGCTCCAATGCCTATTGCCTGGTCGGACCACCTAATGGTTACACTATCTCTCTCCATATCTACCTCCAATAACCATAACCCCCAGACAGTCATACGCAAGAGACCATGGCGCAAACTTCGCGCCTCAGAATTTCACTCCCTTCTAGAAAGTGATTCTTTTAACGCCTTTTCTGATGCTAATTCAGGATATGACTCGTTTTGTTCCTGGCTTACCCAGGCCCTTGACAAGCTCATTCCTGAAACTCTGTGTACAAAACGAACTCAGGACGCCAATCCCTGGTATGACGCTAATTTGGCAGGCCTTAAAAAGACCTGTAAACGCCATGAACGTAATTGGAGGAAAGCATACTGCCCTGAAAAAAAAGCTGAATATCTCATACAGCTTAAAATCTATCACAAAGCTATCTGTAGAACTCTAGCAGCATACTATGCCACTGAGATAAAAACTAACCCCAATCCTGCTAAAGTGATTTTTAGAATTTTAAAAGAACTTAGTACAAAGAAATCCTCTGACAACACAACTACCTCAGCAGTCCAATGTGAGAAAATTGCCTCCTTCTTTGTGGAAAAAATCCAGACCATTTATTCAGCCTTTAATGCTGAAATCCAGCCCAGCAATGGAGTAGAGGTTACTCCCTGCTCTGTGTCAAGTCTATCTATTATCCCTGAAATATCCACTGAAAGATTTGACCAACTTACTAAACTTATTAAATCAGGCTCCCCGATGGACCCTCTGAAGCCAGCTCAATTTCGCGACTCCGCTTTGCACTGTTTTGACCCTTTACGTGATATCATTAACGCCTCCTTTTTCACCGGAATTGTGCCTGACAAATGGAAACGGGCATGGGTTTCCCCCATACTAAAAAAGCCCACCTTAGATCCCCAGAAGCCCGAAAACTATAGGCCCATATCATTGCTCCCCTGGGCCACGAAGATCGCGGAGGCCCATGTTAACACCACTCTTACCAGTGTCCTTAACATCAACAACACTCTGAATGACACTCAGCACGGCTTCCGTGCTGGCCATAGCACAGAGACCGCGCTCCTGGCTATGATAGAGCAACTTCGGGACTCCCTTGACCGTGGTCAAACAGCGGCACTCATCCTATTAGACCGGAGTGCCGCGTTTGACACTGTGTCCCATCAGATCCTGCTTCGCCGGCTTGAAGAAGCTGGGGTTACTGATATGGCCCTTGCCTGGTTTCGTTCCTTTTTAACCGGCAGGTCCTTTCGAGTGTCAACTCCACCTTTCCTTTCAAAGGCGCACTCTATTGGACAGGGGGTTCCACAGGGCTCTGCCCTGAGCCCCACCCTGTTCAATCTTTATGTTCAGCCGCTGTCGCCAAAGCGTGGGACCTTAACATCGTGTCCTACGCTGACGATACGCAGCTAGCCGTTGCCTTATCGGATGGAAACGAAAGGGACCCTCTCAAATTCCGCTCAGGCCTGGCGGCTGTAGCAGAATGGCTCACGGCCAACTGTCTACAGCTCAATGCCTCTAAGACGGAGGTACTACTGGTGGGGAAAAATCCAGAACGATGGGGAGATCATTGGTGGCCCTCCAACTTGGGAGTGACTCCTAAACCGAAACTTGAAGTTAAAAACATGGGAGTCTGGATAGACCCTTCCCTTAGTTTTATTACCCAAACTAAAAAGGTGGCCGCCGTATGTTTCGGTATTCTACGGAGCTTAAGAACCATTCTGAAATTTTTTGACTCTGATACCAGACAACTTATCGTTCAGTCAATGATATTGTCTAGATTGGACTATGCGTCCTCTTTGCTCCTTGGGACTAATAAAGCAGAAACGGCTCGCCTCCAGCGCGTCCAGAACGCAGCTGCAAGAGCTGTAGTAGGCCTGCCCCGCTTTAGTTCTACCTCTAACACTATTCGTAAGCTACACTGGCTCCCAGTAGCCCAACGAATACAATTTAAAGCGCTATGCATCTCCTTTAAAATCTTAAAACATCCTAATCCTAGAATGTTAAAACCCCTCCTAAGGATGTATGTGCCTACGCAAGCCCTTCGCTCAGCCAACCAGAATCTGGTTGAAATCCCCCGTTTCAATCGTGCTAGAGCTGGGGGGCGCTCTTTCCGTTATCTGGCAGCCAAGCTCTGGAATGCCCTCCCTTCCAACTTGCGAGAAATTAATGATCTGTACCAATTTAGGAAGGCCATCAAAACTTTTCTGTTTCCTTAAAAATTCCGATTTTCTGTGTCTGATGTGTTTTGTTTAGGATCAGCGCCGGGACGCCCCTTTGCTGGAGCAGCTGCGCGCTCTATAAAACCCATAACATAACATAAGCATGTATATCATTAACAGCGGTGGGGGTGAATTTGACGTCTGGCGGCCAGGGGGCATCAGACACATGGAAGTGGTTAAAAATCTAAAATGTAATAAAAGAAACGATAAGAATTTTCTCACATGTAAAAGCATCTGATAGAAAACAAGCACTTATAATACCAAAGGTACATTATTCTTTTGGCACTGAAGTTGTACAATTCTAGCAGCGGACTATTATCTTTTGAGTCAATCTGCACCATAGGAGTCCCATAATCACATGAAACGGAACACCAAAACCCCAGCTAACCAAATGCAGCTTTTTTCATTTTTTATATTCGGGCAAGCATTCAAGACCTCCTTTATATACTTTAGTATATACTTGGTGGGCTCTGGAGATCAGCCTAAGGACTGGTCTGCTTCCGCTTAGGGACTTTTTGTTTTCTGTTCAACTGCCTCTATTTAGCGGTCTTGGTAGAAAACGACCAGCAGAAGGCGCTAGGTGGCACACTATTGAATGGCCGCCCTTGTGTGAGGCTCTCGCCGCCCGACGATTAATATCCAATATATTATCCTAAAGATGGGCACCCAGGAGACCCAAACCAGCAGCGTTTCACCTGCAGGACTGGCGGAGCCTGCATCGAGAGTTGCAGCCTGATTGGAGCCGTTCGGCTCCGACTGTCGACCCGGAGATCTGTGATGGGAACGGCCTGTGGAACCTGCACTGCACACTGGCCGGATCGGACAATTACGCTAGTCCGCGGCGCGGAGAGCGGAACTAGGCCGCATGCAGGCCAGGCCGGGCCGGCGCCCGGGGCTTATTGAACCGCCTCTCACTGGACCCTCGGAACTCTCAGACCTCCGGAAAATCTCCCACTACACCTCCCCAGACTCTAGCCAGCCTCGGAGAGAGCGGAGCATCGCCGGCCTACTGCGGTAAGGAGGGGTGACCTGCCATGCCCCTCCCCCCCCCCCCCCCCCCCTCTCCTGGAGATCCTCGTGGCTGTCCTGTTTGGTGCGGGCCCTGGGCCTGTAGCCAGTGCTGTGCACGAATACTTAGACTCCGGGACACGTTTACTTTGCGACCTCCGAGGGACCCCCCCCCCCTCACGCGGCCGGACAACGCTCACAGAAGTTGGCGTCGGACACCCTGCATGACCAAACTAAGGTGCCAGGCTGTCCCCCCTGATCGGCATTGCATTGGCTGCTCACCGGATTCATCTTAAAGCTCCTGTCTGTCGCGAGGAGACCCTCTGGACCGTGCTATTGCAACGTTAGCCTCCAAGGGGAAGACGACTGCTGTGTTGTGTATCTGGGCCCTTATTCATGACCCTGGGAGCGCTCTAGCCAAGTACTACGATATTTGTGAACATCCGTGGTGGGTTTAGGCTCACTAGAAGGCTGCTACTGCAAGGTATTATTGAGGAGGCGCGTTTTGGGTCACTGGAGGCGCTAGCGGGGGCCTTGGAAACACCTAGGCCGTGCTTTTTTAGAGCGACGATATCCTGCGTTCTGTCCTATCCTTTGCTGCCACTAATCCCTGGGCCTGCCCATTATACCAACATGGGCAAGACTGACCCGAGACAGCCCAAGATCACCTTTGACGCTGCCAAGCGGTATGCCCGGACAGGGCACGATCAACCCGCCACCTCGTCCACTGCGGACTCCGCTGAAGGTGCGTCTGCTTAACCCGCTGAGATGCAGGATATCCTACGGGAGATGCCCAGGGGTTCGCCACCATAGCCCACAAGGGTGACAGGTTATCCTCCCGCATGGATGCTATTGTCCATAAAATGGATGCTCACGAGGAACGTATCGCGGAGGCGGAGAGGCGTATATCGGACTCGGGCGGCGTGGTGGCCGGGCATACTTCCCAGCTATCTAGGATGGAGTATCTGCTTCGTGTCATCGCCTCCAAGAATAAGGATTTGGAGGCCAGTCGAAGAAACAACCTACGCATAATTGGAATTCTGGAGTCCACCAACACAGAGCGCATGGAGGACTATGTGGAGAAGCTTCTGTTGTCTGTCCCCCCAGGTTCATTGTCGAGCGAGCCCACAGATCGCCGGACCCCCAGACCTAAGCCCGGTGCACCCCGAGACCCATAATAGCCAGACTTCTGAACTATAGGGACCGAGGCGTTGCGAGCCGCCTGTGGCAAACAATCGTTATCCTATGAGGGGAACTCCTTCACCAGGTTTCCCGATTTTACACCCCATGTACAGGAAGAACGGAGGAAGTTTCTAGACGTCAAAGCGAAACTGAGACTGCGGGGGACTCACCAGGGCTGACAGCGCTTTTTTACGAAACCACAACAGGTACATGATTTTTTCAAGCATCTACGGCACACGGCGCACCCGCAAGGGGGGTGAGGAAGATGAATGGCAGGCGCCGATGGAGGAAGAAGGCGGGGATGAACAGTAAGGAACTCTGGTCCCCGATTGTCTTGCACTGCACATTGTCTCCTGCAGGTATGGTCTCTCCACACTCGTATAGAGATTGTCGAACTGTAAAATGACTGGATTGGGGAATCCTTGGGGATGCTGGAAGATGACTCGCTGGGCACCCCATATGCGAGTGGGAGCTGCAGTGTTTCTACACTAGCTCCGGCAGCAAGGGGTGGATTGTGTTGCTGCCTAGATGACCTTCAAAGGGTGTTCCCCCACACTTGCCTGGCCACAAGAGCTGGCGAAGCTTGATTTTTGGGATTGTTGGATAGGGTTGATGGGGAGGGGCGGGTGGGATTCATATACTGGCGAGTGTCTTATCAGCTCTTACACAAACTCTAAATCTTCATGGCTAAGCAGGCTGACACACGACTAAATGTTATCACGTGGAATGTAAGGGGGCTTGGGGACCCCAGGAAGCGGCAACAGATATTGCCATACCTTGATAGGCATCACACCCACATAGCAATGCTGCAGGAAATGCATATGTCACCTCAGAGGCCCACCACATTTGCGTCCCGTTGAGCTGGGCATAGCATCTTCTCCTTGTACTCCTCCGACGCTAGGGGCACTGCGATATTAATCAAGAAACCCGTTCCATTTCATCTTGCGGGATTGGTGAGGGACGATCAGGGGCGGTACTTCCTGCTCTGGGGTCGGCTGGGCCTGGAATCGGTTACGCTGATGTGCTGCTACGGCCCTAATGTAGACACCCCTGAGTTCTTCTCCTCCCTGTGGGAAGCAATCTGACGCACAGGGTCTACGCACATAATATGGGGTGGCGACTTTAATATTACGTATGCACCAGCCCTGGACCGATCGCACCCCGATCCGCACCATCGCACGAAGTCCGGCTTAGTACTAAAAGACATTATAGAAGACAACCAGTTGGTTGATGCCTGGCGTCATATGCACCCACTAGACAGGGAAGGCACTCACTTCACGGCATTTTACTTGGGCTCGACTAGATCTGTGGCTTGTCTCTCGAGGTCTTGGCCCTACACTGCGCCAGGCTCCTCACCTCGCCAGGGCATATTCTGACCATGCCCCTGTTTGGATAGCTTTTTCATATGATGACTTTAGCCCCCCCCCCCGCGCAGCGCATGGTGACTAAACACGCGCATGCTCTCAGATCTAGTCTTCCAGGAGGAACTGCGCGAGGAGGTGCGGGATTTCTTTGTGAGGAACAGGGGTCAGTTAACAGCCTGGACACGATTTGGGATGCCTTCAAGGTTACCATTAGAGATTACTGCATCTCTAAGGGGGCAGGGGTCCTTAAAGACATTCTTAATACCCTGTCTAGGTTGGAGCACGAGCTGCAGGTGCTGGAGGATAAGCTCAGATGCACACCAGATGGTGAAACGCAAGAGAAATTTAGAACCACTCTTAATGATTTACATGGAAAAGGCACAAAGAGAAATGCGTTTTAGGGGGAAACATTGGCAGGCCCGGCGTTATGGTGAAGGGGAACGCCCTGGAAAGGCACTGGCAGACGTAATCCGACACTCTTGTTTGTGTTGGAAGTGGAGGGACCGGATGGTACGCGCCACTGTGACACTGCATGCATACTTGGAGAGTTGCCGACCACTTCGCAGCTTTATACACGACCTCTGGCTCCGGGGATTTAGATCTAGATGCATACCTGGGGGATATTGCACTCGGTTGGCTTAGTGATGTACATCGGAAATTCCTATGCGCTCCCTTGGAACTAGATAAGGTGCGTGAAGCCATAATGGGACTTCAGTCGGGCAAGGTTGCGGGGATGGACGTTTAATTTTACAAAACCTATATAGATTTGATGGCACCCATTCTCCGTGAAGTATATGAAGAATCGCTGGAAGTGGGATCCCTGCCTGCCTCTGAGGGAAGCGCTCATAATCTCACTGTTAAAACCACATGAGGCTGCTCACCTGTGTGGGTCCTACAGGCCCCTCTCGCTCCTAAATTGCGACACCAAGATCTTGGCCAAACTCGTCGCCAACCAAGTAAGTCTTTTACTGGAACAACACAATGCGAAGAACAGATTTCCCTTCAAGGCCACATGAATGCAAATATGTCTCTAATTAATAAGATGATGGTTACAAAGGCACAATGATCTCTAGTATCCTTTCAAAAATACAGATTTTATTTAATTTTACCGTAAATTTTTTTTACTTATCATTACTTCTTATATATATAGATATATCTTTGATAATTCTTCACATATCAACAATTACAATTTTTTTTAAAAAGGAAAGTTTTTGATAAACTTTTCTTTAAATAGAGTACAGAAAAAAATAGAAAGAGAAAAATTAATGAAATACATACAATTGCTATTTACAAAACCAATATCTGAACATATATCCACAATTCAAAAGTGCCCCCGGAAAAGAACATTCCATTACAGCATTCTCACTCATTCACAACATCATCAACAGTCTCACCCTATCTACAAACATCACCACACCAACCAACAAGGAAGAAAAAATCGTGAATTCAGGTCTCAGAATTAATGAGACCCCGCACTTGGTCGACTCGCGTTTCGGCGACTCACGGCCACCTTCTTCAGGACCTCTTCCAATAAGAGCAGGCAGTGTCACCACAAAGCAATTACCATGTTTAAAAATAACCTTGTTGAAAACAGACAGGACATCCCAATTAAAGCAACCAGTAAGCCAATTTATGAAAAAAGAAGAAATTAGAAAACCATATGACATAAGCAAAGTGTATGAGACAAGTTCATAGGAGAAAGCAACACAAGCAAATTGGAGAAACATGTTTTCTAAACAAGTGCATTGTCCTCTCAACCTCTATCCTATAGGGTGTTCTATTTAATATCATTAATTAAATACCTGACCAATCTCGTAATTTAATTGACCATGATTGGAAATTTAGTTTTTAAATACTTACATGTAAGACTATAATTCGAGAACTCAAAGGGGATTTCTTTAATCCTGTCCTGTGATAATTTTAGGATTCCTTATTTTTGGGAACGTATTGCAATCTGATGTCCTGTTAACAAAATGACCAAATATAGAAAGGCTGTGATCTCTCCGACACTCATGTGGTCATGTTATGACATAAAAAAACCACAATTAACACTTACCCTAATCGAGGGATATCCAGATGGTCACGTTAAACCTCTTGATATGATAAAATCAATGCATTGCCTTCAATTAGAACAAGGAAGGGAGCGGAATAGGAAATAGAATTGTCAGAAAGTGATTGTTACTACAAAAGTGTATACCGTGCTAAACTAAATCTAATGTCTTACACCCACCTCTATATGTTAGCTGGTATCTCCATAGGGTCTTCTGTTTATAGCTCTCTTCTCAACTATGCGTTGGTAGACGCCTATCGCTACCTCCAAATAACCTGTCAAGAAAAAGTTGTATCTGCCTAAATACTAAAATAGGGAATCGGTACATACTGAATATCATCAATTGGTTTAAGCGGGGGACCCCGCCCCGTATTCCGGGTAATCAATCAGTCCAATAGATCTCCCACATCTAGGTCAAAAGATGAACAACCGATCGAGCTAGTTTTGCAGCGTGAATCTTTCTGGATTCACTATGCTGTGCATTATTCCGCGATCTGGTGGTTGGGTCCGGATTCGTAGTCTTTTTTTCTCTTTTTTTTTTTTTTTTGTAGCCCAGGTGGGCGTCGACGTCCCACCATTTGGTGCACCTTCGTGACGTCGGCACGCTTCCTGCGGAAGCTCCCACCCTTGGGCGCCATCTTCAGATTCTTTTTTCTGCCGTTGGGTCTGGATCGTCGCATGAAGCTCCGGAGAAGTTTCAGGAGAAAAGAAGGAAATACACCAAGTTTTTGAGGAAGAAGGACCGAGGGAAGTCGGAGAAGAAGACCTCCTAGAGCCGGAACGGAGAAAGAGGAGAAAACCTCGTGATACTAGACGGCCAAAGAAAAAGCGCGCGCAGGGGGCCCCCTGAGCGAGCACATGGACAACACCCCATTCAAGTTCTGCCGTAATTGCCACCACAAGTACGCGCAGAAGGACCAGCATCCGGTCTGCAACCTCTGCCTGCCGATCGACCACTCCAGCGAGGATTGCAACGCCTGTTCAATCTTCACGCAGAAGACTTTGAGAGTTCGAGAGAGACAGAGGGTGGCCCACCACACGATGCAGGGGAAAGGGACCACGCCGAGCCTCTACCAGCTGGGTGCCTCCTCTGACGAAGAGGAGAACATCGCCGAGGGACCAGATGACTTCACGGTCGTAGAGACCGATGTGAGACCTTCGAAAAAGGTAGGAGAGTCTACGACCCCAAAAACCCAGACAGGGCCGAGAAAGCCTGAGGGAGAACCCCGAAAGGCAGAGGCTAAGTCCTCGAAAGGAGCGCCGGCGACGAAATTTTCGACGTCCGAAGCCGCATCCTCCGAAAGGCCCAGCGGATCCTTCGAAAAGGACTCCCAGATGGCAAAGACCAGCGAAAAGCAAAGGTCGTCGAGTCAGGCCCTCGAGGGGACCCTCGAGCGAGAAAACTCTCAGAGCGACGTCGAAGGTAACGTCGAAGAGACCGGCCGAAAAGCTCGACGCCGAGCAAGCGGCAGAGATGGAGAAAAAGAGAAGAAGGCTCGAGGCCGAAATGGAGAGTATGCGCCAGAGGAAGAGAGCCATCGAGGAAACTATGAAAAACTACACGATTCCCTCGAAGACCTACTCGACTCCCTCGAAGACCGCTGCGACTGCCGAAGAGGTAGAGGTGCAGGAGGACTTCGAAGCCGAGGAGCCGCCGAAAACTCCAAATCCCACAGATGAGGGAGAAGAGGAGGATTTCTACCGCTCGGAAGGAGATTACTTCCGCGAGAGCTACTACTCAGAATCCTCGGCGTCGCTAGAGGAAGAATGGCAGGATCCCGAGGCCGATAACCCCGAGGAACCTGTGGAGACATACCCTTCGAGGCCTTCGCCGCCAGACGACATCGGGGCTTACTATGAGGTCGTTAAGAAGGCTGCAGCAGTCTACAATGTGAAGTTGGAGGAGGAACAGACAAAGGCTGACTTCCTGCTGGAGACTCTGCTCCCCTCACAGACGAAAAGCAGCTTCCTGCCCATGCTGAAGAGCGTCACGGCCCAAGGGACTGAAGCCTTCAAGGAACCGGCCACATGCAGGTCAGTGACCCCGAGGACGGAGAAGAAGTACAAGTTCTCCTCCGAGGACCCCCCTTATATCCAGGGCACCGTGGCAGCTGACTCCATAATCGTGGCAACGGCCAGAAGAAGGGCTAACGTGCCAACATCTGGCCCACCACCTGATAAGGAAAGCAGGAGGTGGACCTCACTGGAAGAAAAATTGAAAGAAATGCCGCTATGCATTGGAGGATGGCAAACTTCAATGCACTCCTGAATAGACCCCAATACCAGCACTGGGATGAGATGAGCCAGTTGCTGAAACACATGCCTGAGGAGTACAGGCAGTGGGCAGCCCACCTCGTGGAGGGGGGAAAGGACATAGCAAACGCATGCCTGAAGACAGCCCTAGATGGGGCAGAAACATCTAGCAGGCTGATGGCCATAGGCATCACTGAGAGAAGGCAAGCCTGGCTCAGAATATCGGGCTTCAAGGCAGAAGTGCAAAATAACATCCTGAACACCCCCTTCAACGGGGTGGCGCTGTTCGGGGCATCAATAGATGACAAACTGGCTCAGCTGAAGGACAATGAGACAGCCAAATCGATGGGAGCCCTACAATTCAGGGGGATGCGGAGAGGCACCCCCACAAGGAGACCAAATGGTAGAGGGGGAAACCAGCATTCACATTCGCAACAGTCACACCACCATGGTCAACAGAGTGACAACCAATGGCACCAGGGTCAACAGAGGCAGAATTGGAACTCCCAGAATAGGGGCCAGTCCTTTCGAGGGAGAGGAAACGGACGGGGCCAGAGACGGAGAGGTGGTGATCAACCTCCCCAAAAGTGACTCCAGGAGGAAGGAGGCACTCAACCACCCAAAGCCTCAGGGGGGAGAGCACCAACAGCTAAGGGGAGGCTCACACGGACACGGCTCAAGAGAACACACAACACCAGTAGGGGGAAGGTTGAGATTTTTTCTACACGAGTGGAAGAAAAAAAATAACCACAGACCAGTGGATACTAAACATTATACAGCACGGATACTGCATAGAGCTGGAAAGATATCCACCAAGCAGAAAGCCAAAGAGAAGGGGTCACAAGGGCAAAGAACTGCAGTTGCTCCAAGAGGAAGCTCAAGAACTGCTCCTCAAAGAGGCCATAGAAAAAGTCCCGCACAAAAAACGGAACAAGGGGGTGTACTCAAACTACTTCCTAGTACCAAAGGCGGATGAGTACCAAAGGCGGACGAAAGCCTAAGACCCATCCTGGACCTACGGTTCCTGAACACCTACGTAAAAACTCAAAAGTTCAAGATGACATCCCTCCAAGAGGTCAACCCACAAATAAGGCCCGGGGATTACTTGTCCACGATAGACCTTAAAGACGCATACCTGCACATCCCCATGAACAGGAAACGCAAACACATGTTAAGATTCAAGGTGAACGAAGACCACTACCAGTTCACAACCCTGGCTTTCGGACTCAAGTCAGCGCCAAGGGTTTTTACCAAATGCCTCGCGGCGGTGGCCGCACACCTACGAAGGGAGGGTATACATGTGTACCCCTACCTGGACGACTGGCTCGTGAAAGCAAGCTCTTACACGAGGTGCAAAGCTCACTCAGAACAGGTCACAAGAACGCTCACGAACTTGGGCTTCTCCATCCACTGGAGAAAGTGCTCCATGGACCCAGAACAAGTGAAAATATTCCTGGGAGCCCTGATCAACACGGTCGACTGCAGAGTGACACCCAGCGAGAAGAGAACACTCAGCCTGCTGAGGGAGAAACGTCACTACCAGAAGGGGCAAGTTCTGACAGTGAGGACGGTGAGCAAGATCTTGGGGATAATGGCGTCATGCATCCACCTGGTCCCCAATGTTCGGCTAAAGATGAGACCACTACAGGAGTGGCTGCAACAGCTATGGTCACAAGCAGAAGGAAGTTGGAAAGATCTAGTGGTTGTTACGCACAATGTGCAGGAGGAGATGAAATGGTGGACGAAGTAGAATATAACGATGGGGAAACCTCTAACGCCACCGGACCCAACTGTGACCATCACCACAGACGCATCCCAGAAAGGATGGGGTGCACACATGAACAGGCTCAGAGTGAGGGGTCTGTGGAACCCAGGAGATGCAGTCAAGCACATCAACTACCTGGAACTGAAAACGGTGTTGCTGGCCCTCAAGGCCTTCCAAAGGCACCTTTACAACAAAAGGGTGATGATACAGACAGACAACACCACAACAATGTTTTACATCAACAAGCCAGGGGGGGACTCAGTCATTCCCTCTGTCGAGCTTGGCTCAAGAAATATGGAGATGGGCGATCCCACTCAGGATAGACCTGCTTGCCATACACCTGCCAGGGAAGGACAATGTGGAAGCGGATTGGCTCAGCAGGCAAGCATTGGTGTCCCACGAATGGGAACTGAACAACCAGGAGACAGAGAACCTGTTCAGGAGGTGGGGCACACCAACAATAGACCTGTATGCAACACGCCAGAATGCAAAATGCCAACACTTTGCATCGAGGGAACAGGAACCAATGTCCCATGGGAATGCCCTATGGATAAGCTGGTCAAAGAAATTTGCCTACGCTTTTCCACCGACGCCACTGATCCCCCAGAGTCCTGAACAAGTGCAGGTCGAGCAACATGACCCTCATCCTGGTGGCTCCCCAATGGGCGAGGCAGACTTGGTACTCTCAGATTATGGAGATGTCGCAGGGCAGAGCACACAAGTTCAAAAAAGAAGAGACCTTCTCTCCATGGAAGGGGGACAAGTTCTACACCCAGAACCAGAAAGCCTCAGCCTGTCAGTGTGGCTCCTGAGGACTTAGAGTTCGCACATCTAAAACTACCAGAGAGCACACTTCGGGTGCTGAGAGAAGCAAGGAGACCCAGCACGCGGAAGTGCTATGGGGAGAAATGGAAGAGGTTCACGCAGTGGTGCCATAGGAAAAACCGGGAGAGAAAATGGACTTGAGAGTCTACAGTACTTAGATACCTCACGCACCTGATCAAAGCTAAACTAAGCTCGTCCTCGCTGAGTGTTCACCTGGCAGCGATTGTGGCATACACAAGAGGAGAAACAGGAAGAAGTTTCTTCACTTCCAGAGTAGTTAAAAGCTTCTTGGAAGGAGCGAAGAGAACAGCGCCACCCAAGAGGATGCCGCCGCCGGCATGGAACTTGAACGTGGTACTGACGGAACTCATGAAGCCACCGTTTTGAACCCATCCATAAAGCGTCACTACAAATGCTGACAATGAAGACCGCCTTTCTAGTAGCAATAACATCGCTACGCAGATTGAGCGAGCTACAAGCTTTGACGCTGCAAGAACCGTACATACAAATACACAGTGACCGGGTCGTGATGAGGACAGACCCGCATTTCATGCCGAAGGTAGTATCTAAATTCCACATGAACCAAAGTATCCAGATACCTAGCTTCTTCCAGAAGCCCACGTCAAACGAGGAGAGGGCGCTCCACACTCTGGACGCAAGGCGGGCAGTAATGCACTATATAGAAAGGACGAAAGAACACAGGAAGACGAAACAATTCTTTGTGTCCTTCGCAAGGAGTCTCCTGGGTAGACCAGTGACTAAGAACACCATAGCAAGATGGATTGCCAAAACAATACAGCTCTGCCACATGCAAGCTGGTGAAGAGCTCACGGAGGGGCCACGAGCCCACTCAACCAGAAAGAAAGGGGCAACGATCGCCTTCCTGGCAAACATGCCCATCCAAGACATATGCCTGGCGGCAACATGGACTTCAGTGCACACTTTCACTAAACACTATTGCGTAGATGTGCAGATGAACAAGGAAGCACAAGTGGGCCAAAGAGTGCTTCAACATATCTTTAACAACCAACGCTCATCTTCCACCCAGCCGCCACATGAGTGACAAAACCGCTACGAAATCTATGCACAGCATAGTGAATCCAGAAAGATTCACGCTGCAAAACGAATTGTTTCTTACCTGTCGGTGTAGTTTTGCAGCTTGAAGATCTTTCTGGATTCACAAGCGAACCCACCCACCTCCACCAGAAAGATGAGGCTGGAGAAGGTGGAAGGACATAGAGTAAGATAGGAACGTTTAACAAAACAAATATACGTGAAGAAGTTTACGTTGAAGGAAAGTTTAATAGACATAGCCATGGATTCACCACAAAGGAGAAAAGAAAGAATCCGAAGATGGCGCCCAAGGGTGGGAGCTTCCGCAGGAAGCGTGCCGACGTCACGAAGGTGCACCAAATGGTGGGACGTCGACGCCCACCTGGGCTACAAAAAAAAAGAGACTACGAATCCGGACCCAACCACCAGATCGCAGAATAATGCACATCATAGTGAATCCAGAAAGATCTTCAAGCTGCAAAACTACACCGACAGGTAAACTATTCGTTTTCACAACTGTGTATAAATGCGGGTCTGCCAATTCCCCACAAGCCCAATACCTTGCAGGCACAGACATCCACCCAGGCCCGCCGTAGTAGCGCCGTTTTCGTATCGGACGTGTACCCGCAACCACGTTTATAGAGTAATTAAAGAGCAAGCATTTGTTGGCAACTCACCAGGCACAATAGGGCAGAGCAATAGTGTAGGCAGTTAAAAGGTGTCGCAAATCAAACGACAAACAAGACTAACTCGGGCCAGCAAGTACTGTTTCCATGTTTGTAAAATAAAGAGCAGGCATTTGTTGGCAACCCATCAGGCATGATCGAGTGGAACACTAGTGCACGCTGTTAAAAGGTGCCGCAAATTAAAACGACAAACAAAATTAACTCGGGCCAGCATGTACTGCTTAACACGTATCTCTTAACACTCACCTAGCCACAAAGATGCGAATACGTGCCGGCGTGTCCATCTCCTAAGTCGCCGGATAAGGAGATAAAAAGCTGGGTGATTGTCCAGGTTTTTAAACCCTCCATTACGTGAAAGTCTCGCGATTGTGGGCGGGTACGCTTCAGGGTCAAGTTCAAGTTCGGGCATTTGTATAGCGCGTTGCTCACCCAGAGGGTCTCAAGGCGCTTGGGGGAAGGGGTTCATTATTTGTCGAATAACCAGGTTTTAAGTTCTTTTCTGAAGGAGATGTGGTTTTGAGTAAGGCGGAGGTGAGTGGGTAGTGAGTTCCAGGTCTTGGCAGCCAGGAAGGAGAAGGATCTTCCACCCATGGTGGATTTTCTGATGCGCGGGACTGCGGCGAGGGCTTGATTGGACGATCTTAGTTGGCGGTGGGCTTGTAAAAGGACAGTCGAGAGCTGAGTCATTCGGGTCCTAGATTGTAGAGGGCCTTGTGTGCGTGGGTGAGAAGACGGAACGTAATTCTTTTGTTGACGGGAAGCCAGTGGAGGTCTTTTAGGTGTCCGGTGATGTGATCTTGGCGAGGAACGTCTAATATGAGTCTTGCTGATGCGTTTTGGATGCGTTGGAGTTTTTTCTGTGATTTTGCTGTGATTCCTGCGTATAATGTATTACCATAATCCAGTCGATTTGTGACCAGTGCGTGGGTGATGGTCTTTCTTGTCTCGAGGGGGATCCAGCGGAAGATCTTTTTGAGAATGCGAAGTACGTTGAAGCATGAGGATGAGACTGCGTTGACCTGTCTGGACATCGAGAGAGAGAGGAGTCTAGGATGAAGCCAAGGCTGCGTGCATGGTCTGTGGGTGTGGGAGCTGTGCCCAGGGCGGAAGGCCACCAGGAGTCGTCCCAGGCAGATGGGGAAGATCCTAGGATGAGCACCTCCGTTTTGTCTGAGTTGAGTTTTAGGCGGCTTTGTTTCATCCATTCGGCTACTTCTTTCATGCCTTCGTGCAGATTAGTTTTGGCGGTGTTGGGGTCATCGGTGAGGGAAAGGATCAGCTGGGTGTCGTCAGCGTAGGAGATGTTAAGGTTATGTTGACGCGCAATGGATGTGAGTGGGCTCATGTAGACGTTGAAGAGGGTGGGACTGAGTGAGGATCCTTGTGGGACTCCACAGATGACTTCGGTGGCCTCTGAGGTTGAAAGGGGGAAGTCGGACTCTCTGAGTTCTCCCTGCTAGGAACGAGGTGATCCAGTCCAAGGCTTTGCCTTGAATGCCGATGTTGCTGAGGCGTTGTATGAGGGTGCTGTGGCAGACTGTGTCGAAGGCGGCTGAGAGGTCGAGTAGAATGAGGGCCACTGTTTCTCCGTTGTCCAGAAGATTTCGGATGTCGTCTGTTGCTGCAATGAGGGCGGTTTCGGTGCTGTGTTTGGCCCGAAATCCGGACTGAGAGAGGTCGAGGAAGTTGTTGGATTCAAGGAAGGCGGCGAGCTGGCTGTTGACGGCTTTCTCAATGACTTTGGCCGGGAAAGGGAGGAGGGATATGGGTCTGTAGTTTTTAAGTTCAGAGGGGTCTGCTGTGGGTTTCTTCAGAAGAGCGCTGAGTTCGGCATGTTTCCAGCTATCTGGTTAGGTGGCAGAGTTGAACGAGCAGTTGATGACATCACGGAGATGGGGTGCGATGATGGCGTAGGCTTTGTTGAAGATGTGGTGGGGGCAGGGGTCTGTTGGTGAGCCAGAGTGGATTGAGTTCTTTAGGCGGATGGTGTCTTCAGTGATGATTGGGTTCCAGGCGCAAAAATGAAAGACGGACTGGTATCTACCCATAGTGTGCGAGGTGCATGAATGTTGTTGAAAAGTCCACTAAGTGGAAATCTCGCGATGGAGGGCGTGTGGTCGAGATACCAAGTTTACTTCTAAAACGGGACAAAAATCTTTAGCGGTCTTTCTGGATGCAACAAAAGCTTTTGTTTCGCTCGTGTGGCCGTTCCTTTTTGGGATAATGCACCGCATGGGCTTCCACTCTTTGTTTTTATCGGGGATACGCCTACTGTATCATCAGCCCGGAGCAAGGGTACTGATTTAATGGACAGCTCTCGCGAACTTTTTTGATTACCAGGGGCACGCGGCAGGGGTGCCCATTATCCCCGCTATTATTTGCCATCGCTACAGAACCTCTGGCGGCCTGCCTACGACAACGCCACAATGATTTAGCTCTCCGATGCAACATGAGGCAGATATTAATATCAATGTATGCTGACTATATTACCTTGTACGTTAGGGAACCACAGCACAATTTGAATATCCTACTCAGTTTGTAACATTTGGTCGTCTGTCAGGTGTCCAAATTAACTGGAGTAAGTCCTGCTTCTTCCCGCTCACAGAAGCGGTGGTGCGTTTCCCCCTGGAATACCCATTGGAATGGTGCGAGGGAGACTTGCGCTAGTTGGGCATCAAAATCACTTGGGATAGGGAGGGACTCGTGCGACTCCATTACGGAGTAGCATTGTCACGCCTTACGTATAAAATTGACCGCTGGATAACACTCCCGCTCTCTATGGCAGGGAGGGCTTCCTTGATCAAGATGGTAGTTATACCACAGCTATTGTATTTGTTCCTAAATATTCCTTATTTCCCTGGAAGACATTTCTTTACATCCCTCCGATCCGAACTGAGCAGACTGGTGTGGGGCGGCAAAAGAGCCAGATTGAAATGGTCCATACTCACTAAATCTTAGGCAGCGGGTGGGTTCAGATTTCCTGATTTTGAACTTTATTACTTTAGCGCCCAGGCACACTATATATACTATTGGATTCGACAGCCCAAGTACATGCCACAGCTTGCGGATGAACACTTGCTGCTACACCCAATCCCGATAGAAGGAGCAGTCTATATGACTGAATGCTTGGGAACGCACGCAGACTACAGTAAATGCCACAATCACAGCATGGTAGGGTATACAGAGCCTATTCGATCTCCCCCTGCTGTACTCTCCATTTCTCCCTCTGGCCTATCACCCAGACATGCCGCTGCTACAGGAGGCAGTCTTCCATAAGCTGCAGCGGCGCGTCTCCATTTCATTGTGGGGGAACCTCTACACTGATGGCACATTCTGGGACTCGGGAGACTTGTTCAAAGATACAAACCATACTCCATTGGATAGCTTTCTGTGTATTAGACTCAAACAAGGCGTGAGGGCGCTTCATACTGACTTTCCTGCTGAGCCCCCATTGCTTCCACCATTGCATGCTGTCACCGCAATCCTCACCTAGACGTCTGGTCTCATTCATCTACCGAATTACACACACTAGGCCTGTAACCATAGATTCGCCGTCCCGAACTAAGTGGGAGGCTGAACTAAGTACAGCCGTAACGGAAGAGCAGTGGGAATACTGTTGCTCACAAACTGAACGAGTGTCTGCAAGCCGCAGGTTTCGGATTATACATTATAAATATCTACACAGATTTTACTGCACCCCGGCTGGTGTGCTCAAACACCAGCTGCGAGACACTGACCAATGCGACAGGTGCCATGCACTGCAGGCTGATTTCTTGCACCTGGCCTGGGAATTCCCCACCATTTTAGTGTACTGGAACCATGTCTTCGCAGCCCTCAGCCAGATAATAGGCACAAGCATTGAGCCTACCCCCTTGGTCGCATTACTGAGCTATGTCCAGCAAGTCCCAATAGTGCATTGCAGATTTGTAGCATTAGCCTTGCTGATGGCCAAGCGCCGCATAGCCTGCTGGTGGGGTAGGGGAAGAGAGCCGAAATTTTAAGGATTGGCTTGCGGACATGATACACTGCCAAGAACACTCCGCCCTTTATGCTGACCTGCTACATAGCAGCTCTCGGCCCAGGGATATATAGGCGCCATTCGCAGCTTATCTATTGTCCCGCGCTGAGGCAGACGACCAACCAATTGCTGATACTTAGGTGAATGAGTAGCCTCCCCATGTCATCAAGCGATTGGAGTGGCCCTTCCTGCATGTGGTTTCCTGAATGATGACCCTTGTGGTCCGTGACACTCTGGTGGGCTGTGCCATAGAGCAGGGGCTCTAAGACGCTCCCTTTTACCTTTTTTACATTCTCATGTTGGCTCTGAATATATCTGAATGAACAAGGAGATGAGGACTACTGTGTAACGAGATGTTATTTATTACTTATTGATTGTCATTGTTTGGCCCTAGATAGCCAGAGAACCTCTGTGTACCTCTGTGTACGCCGCAACTTTCTCAGCTTGATGTGGGTTCTATCATGCACATGTATATTTCTCCATTGACTAAACGTTGAAACGCGGCCGGCCCTAAGCGGTTGTAGGCGGCTTGCTGTGTTAATAAATGTGGACTGTCCTTTTTTGCTATTGATAGTACACACTGTCCGTAAGCGCTGCCGGCCAAACGATTGGTTGTAGGCATGAAGCTGTGTAACCCAGTTAATCACCTAATAAAATGTTTTAAAAAAATATTTTTTTTTAAAACGACCAGCAGAGGTCAGTAAAATACCAGAACCATTTTAGCATTCTTTAGATACCAGTCCATAAAAATTGTCTTCCACGAGCATCGTAGACAATATTTTTTTCAACTCTTGTATTTTCAGTGATATGACCACCGAAGGCTCTGCTTTTATAATAAAAACACCTTTGGACTATACCATTTTTCGCTGAAAGGCAATATTTCTCTCCATGTGTTCCAATACCTGGTGTCACGCAGTTTGGTGCTTACTTTACCATTTTAAAGAACAGTAGATGTTTCAGAACCCAGGCTGATGTGCTGCATAGCTAAATGCATACAAGGTCCCAAAGGCGAGACCGATTGCATTGCAAATGCTTGTTTCCCCCCCCCCCCCCCCCCCCCCCCCCCCCCCCCCTGTGTAAACACTTTACCCAATTCATATACAGTAAGGTAAATGTGGAGACTGCTGCCTCGGACATCGCCCCTGTGTGCCGCACTGCTGCCTCGGACATCGCCCCTGTGTGCCGCACTGCTGCCTCGGACATCGCCCCTGTGTGCCGCACTGCTGCCTCGGACATCGCCCCTGTGTGCCGCACTGCTGCCTCTGTCATCCTGCTTCTGTGTGCCGCACTGCCTCTGACATCCTGCTTCTGTGTGCCACACTGCTGCCTCTGACATCCTGCTTCTGTGTTCCTTTTCAAAGTCAATGTATTGCAGGTTGCTCTCAGGCAGCAGTGCCCCTCTCCTCGGATCGGTTTTGTTTCACGGCGTGTGTGCAGCCGGGCCTGCTGTTTTGTAAAGCGACTCTCCGGCTCGTCCCAATCTGCGGTTACTGAAAGTCGCGCGCCGGCATAGCCCACCAGCAGTCATTCCTATATTAACCAGCATTGGCATAGCAAATAGGTCTCCCATTTGGGACCTTCTAAGTGTTTATTCATGCAACACTTGATGGCACCAAGGATATTGTGCTGGATAACTAAGCAGCATTAGCATAGCCAATAGGTCTCCCATTTGGGATTTAAGTGTTTAGCCATGCAACACTTGATGGCACCAAGGATATTGTGCTGGATAACTAAGCACTTATAAGGTCCCAAATGCGAGACCTATTGGCCATGCCAGTGCTTGGCTACTCAACGGTTAAGCCCTGCACCACTGCAAAACCCAGTTCCTCATAAATATATATTTGCTGCGCTTGGAACAGAAGGTACATAACCTGTTAATTTGTAGAGATTCCACAATAGGAAATAGTTTCGTTCGGAATTGTTAAAATTATAAAAATGCTGCACAAGAATTGCAATGCTGTGCCTTTTACATTTGATGTGATTATTCACATTTTGTTAGCTCTGATCCCGATATTATAAACTCACCTCTTTGATGGACAGAGAGAGATGGAGGTCTTCAGTTAATAACCGGAAACTAAAACCTAATGAACTTAAGTGTAACTTAAACCCAGTGGACATCTTGGTTAATCCTTCGTGTGAACTTGTTGATGGTTATTCAGAAAATCTAGTTCAAGTTGACTGTCACTTGGACTTTACTCCAATGCGAAGTATGTTGCATTTTTTTGGGTTCGATATTTTGACTCCCTAAGTACCTGTTTGAAGCTCGTACTTGATATTTACATATTCTATGCGATTATGCAGTGTTTTTCCTTCGTATTCAGCTGTACTCACAGAGCTGTGTATCACAAAGCACACCGTATCACAAAGCACACCGGGCAAACTAGAAAAGGACGTACGTATAACTGGTATTTTTTTTCTCCTTAAGATGCTGTGTACTTGATCTGGAACCATATATATTGTTGAGCCTTCATTTATAGGGAAGGTGTTATGATTGACTCAGCATGCTAAATGGTATAATTTACAGAAGTCTTAAAATTATCTGTCAGTTCCGGCTAGCTTCCATTTGTGCATACCACCTCACTTTTATTTGTTGTCTCTTGTTTCAAGTGTGTGGAAGCATTTTGTAGTGATATTAGGTTTTTGACGTCCGTTTTTGCAGTTATTTTTGCAGTTATTTTTGCAGGTGATGCCACGAGTAAGCAGGAGCTGTAGACTTAAATCAACGAAAGCTGTAGAAACTGCAGAACAAGATAGTTCTGGGGAATTATATGCTGAGCCTCTCTGTTCATGCTCCAGTGCTTCAACAGTGTTACTGCTACGGCTGTTTTACATAATTGTCTGTGTGGCTGAACTTCTTTAATTCTCTCTTTCAGCTATAGTGCGTATGCTGCTCAGCCAACCCAACCCTATGCACAGGCCACCCAGGTGAGTGAGTGGCATCTCCTTAAGTGCCTTTGCCCAGCACACTTTCAAATTGTCCTCCATCTGTGTTTACATTTCCTAATTGAGCCTCTTTAATGTGCAACAAACGCATCTTGGAGTGCTTTAAACTGCTCTTAATACGGAGTATTCGAGGGTAGCAGGGATGTGGCCCAGGATAGTAACTGAGCATTACATAGGTCTAAAGGGCCAAATAATTTAATTAGGTGAGTTTAACAACCGATAAATGTATCTAGGTTAGTCTCCTAGATTTGCACACTAATTAAATATGCGCCACATTGTATGAACCATCTATGTGAATACTTGAAACTATTCTTCCCTCCCTTCTCTCCCTCGTCTGCTAGCAACTATTTTACAGAATACTTGTAAATGATGTCAGTATATTTCTTTTTTTAAATTATGTACACAGACGTAAACTGACCCATTTTGCTTACTTTGGATACCTTTCACGTTTTATTCTTTGATCCTGGAGTATCTTTGCTGGTGGGCCCTTCAAAGATGCAGTTAGATTTTAAACGGATTTATGTTTTCTGAAACCTATTTGCTAAAGTCTGTTTCAGTTCCCTGTTCTGAACTCATGTTTTTATTGAAATAAAAGTGTTGGCAGCGGGAATGCATGAATTTAATGATGGGCTAACTTTAAATGTTCAATGTTTTTGTATCTCCTTTAGCAACAAGCTTATGGACAGCCGGCCTATGCAGCATATGGGCAGCCCACTGATGGTTATGCACAGGCTCAGAATGCTACTGCCAGCTATGCACAGACTGCTGCCTATGCTGCGGCTTACAGCCAACCTCCAACTGGTAAGGGTAGTGTGGGAGCAGAAATGCTTGTGAGGGACCAGAATAGTGTATTTGTTAGGGTGCAATTGTTTATACACGGTCCAGCTTTAGGTAGCCCATTATATTTAGCATGCAGATCAAGACTTGCATGTCTTGATTTCTTTACCATGTCTTTTACAGTAGAAGGTTGCATCCCAAGCTTATTACTTCTCACACTTGCATGTTCACGCTAAGCGAGCAGGAACTGGCTGGATATATCGGTCTAATCTCTGATGGGAGCCTTGTGCTAATACTTGCCCTTCTTTATCAATGTGCATGCTATCCTGTCCTTACGCAGGTTTGCTTTTGTTTTCCAGTAGCCTGTTAACAAAATGTGTTCAATATTACGGTGCTTAATGGAAGGCCAGCTGTCGGTTTTATAAGTACATGTGATCACTCATCCAGTTCTTTACGCTCTGAACTTGCATGTGTTTTGTGTTGCTATTGTTTCTCAAAACATTTTCCGACATGTCTGCTGTGCTTAAATCTCCTTATGGTGGCAACTCCAGTTAGTTTTACTCAAACCACGCTCCTGTCCATAGATGCTCTCATACTTGCTGCAATTACTGTTCTATATCTACAGTGTTGCCCACAAAAGAACCTTCTTTTAGATGTCCATATAAATAGAATATGGAATGCCTGTGTAGCTTTTTCAAGAGCTTTGCTTCCATTTTTGATATTTTCCGTTAACTTGATGCCCTTTTATCTTTTGCTTTAGCTGCTTGTTCCGTTCCTTTTTTATTTACAGTTGATGGGAGCATCATAAATTTCAGTTCTCAGACTTTCGTGTAATCTCAAGAAGAGTAATCGGTGTGCCACTAAGTGTAGCAGCCTACGGTTAATGTCTGGCCTGGCAAGATGCACTCATGCTTACATCTCAATGGTTTAAACCTGGTGTGCAGCTCTCTTTTTGCTTTCTTGGAGGATGCAATTCAGAACATAAAAATCTCTAACACGTGCTACAAGAAGTAGTTTATGAGAAATGCAGGTGAAAGGAACACGTTTGAGGTCACTCGAGTAGTGCATATGACATGTATGCAGTCACACTTCAATCCACCTCATAGCAGCGTTGTAGAAATTCAACATGCTGAAGATTTTTTTTTTTGGTGCAAGACGTTTATTGAGTACTGTCAAGGATACACAGCGCGATGCCTACAACCCGGAGGCCGGCCGCTATCGGTGCAAATCAGCAGGAGAAGTAAAGACAATCAAAAATCAGCATAAGCATTTCTGTATAGATAGCACATCAACCCATTGACAAGCACAAACGTAATATAAGCATATCAATTTGTCTTACATTTTTTAGTAACTTAAACATGTGCGATAACCCACTCACACAGAGGGAGAGGCATGTGCGCCAGCCGGATGGTATGACTACATCCACAGTCAGCATGAAATAAGACAGAAAAGAAGAGAAGCAAAATAATACCGTGCAATACATGTAATGAGGTTCACAAGTAGGTCTTACTAAGTCATCATGTCTCATGAGCTGACCAGCGGAACCCCTACGGCTAAGGCAAAGGGCAGTTAGCACTATATCGCCACCCACTGAGGTAGTGCAACAAGTGGGGAATTGTAGGGGTCCTCCGGTTGGGGTATGGGGCGGGGGGGGGGGGGTCTACGACAGCAGTAACGGAACTCACAGCAGCTTGATACATCCCCACACCCCCCCACGTTTAGTGAACATCAAAGCAACGTCCCAGCAATCAAACCTTAATCATCGTCAGCCATCGGAGATTCCGTTATCAAATAGCAGTGCAATGGGGCCCATATGTCAGTGGGTCTGGAAGTGGAAGGCAACAGTTCAGAGTAAGTATGTAATTGTTCTTGGCAGTACACCATGTCTCGCATCCACTCCTTGAATTTGGGTGCCCTTCCCCACCTGCAGGCTACTCTACGCTTGGCCAATAGCAGGGCCATCGCCACATATTTGCGGTGGGCTGCCTGGAGTGGTTCGACATAGCCCAGCAGAGCCAACACCGGAGACGGCGCCACTGCCACATTTATCATCTTGGAGAGTGCCTGAAAGACCTGATCCCAATAGTGGTATACCTGATCACACCCCCATGCAAGGTGCAGGAAATCAGCCCCCGGAGCCCCGCACCTGTCACAAGTGTCAGTAGACCGCAGCTGGAATCTGTGCAGACGCGCAGGTGTATAATATAATCTGTGAATGAATTTATAGTGAATGATCCTGTATCTACTGCTGGATGAAATGCGTTCAGTTTGCTGCAGACAAAATGTCCATTGTTTATCAGTAAGGGGTACGGCCAGTTCCTGGTCCCACCTCTCCCTAGCAGGCAACTCAGCGTATTCCACATTGACACTGATCGACCTATACAGCGTGGACACAAGCCTGTTGGGGTTATCGAGTTGAAGTAGGTGTTGTAAAGGGAGTAGTACAGGAGGTTCGTGTGGGAAATCAGGTGTAATTGCCTGCAAACCATGTCGGAGTCTTATATAGTAAAAGACCTCTAGTGGCGTCGGTTGTATCCCTTCATAGAGTTGGTCTTTGGTACGGAAAGTGCCGTCTCTGTACAAATCTCCCCATGTTCGAACATGGATTTTTGTCAATAACCTTTGAAAGCTAGCTTCCTTTAGTAGCGGCAATTGTGGGTGGTACGTCAAGGGAAGTAGAGGGGCGTATATCAGCCGTAAATCAAGTTTCGAGCTAATATGATTCCATGCTGTCACTGTACTGAGGACCGTGTTTGGGGTTTTGTCTCTACCCTCTACTGGGGAGTAAAGCGCTCCTTCGATCGATCGGTGTCTGGTGCGCTGGCCAATGTTCAGCCGCCAGCTGGGGCATGTATCTAGGTTGTCGTACCCAGAAATAGGCGAAGTGGGCCTGGGCAGCTCGGTAATAGAGCTCGAAATCCGGAACCCCAAAACCACCCTGCGAGTAAGGCCTGGTAAGGACCTCCCATTTAAGCCTGGGCGTTTTCCCACCCCAGACCAACATGCTGAAGATTTACATCCAGGCTACAAGAGCCAGGGATTCTCAGAATTAATTATTGATCTGGTTTAAAACCTTCCTCTGTATTTTTCTTTTCTCTTCTCACCAGCATCTTTTAAAAAGTGGATCATTTTTACACAAAGTTTGATTTGACGGTGACCCCATGTATGTCAAATCTGTGTAAAGATGCAGATGACCATCTTGTTTCTCCCAATATGCATCGAGGGGGGCTTGTATCTGCATTGCAGTGATAATGAAACAGTTGGCCAGTGGCTTGCCAGTTGATGCAACTGTATGAACATTCTTGGAAGCAAAATAGGTTAAATTAAAGAGAATCTGTTTGTGGTGTGTTTTGAACTTAACAAGATACTGTCATGCATTTTTTTCTGGTTGGTAAAAAATTATTTGTTTTCAGACTTTAAACTAGGCGCCTTTATATACAGTACATATAATTAGAACTTGGGAAGAATTTAAAGTTTATTTCAAGCGAGTTACCCATCTATGTCTTAAGATCTAAATGTTGTGTTCATCAGATACATGCTTCAGTTTGAACCAATGTATATTCTACCCTGGAACGAGAAATGCTACTAATCTTTCTTGACCAGTATGTTTTCCTAGTTCTTATTCTCTGGCTGAACAATGTTTCCAGAGGCTTAGTGTCCTGTATATTGTTGCACTGTCAGCAAAACGAGTTACTGCTAGCTAAACCTAAAGCTCAATGAACAAGAGGAAAGGTAGTAGTTGTAGGAGGTTGGAAAAACCGATCCAACATGACCTTTAGTTCAGCTCCCTAAAGCTGTGCCTAATGGTTATATTGATCAGTCTTGCAGCCTTTAAGATGCAGAAGTTTTTTTGGGTTTAGTATATGTGGATAGTAGTTTCTCCTCTGCTTTACCTGTTTAAGCAAAAAAAATTGAATCCAAAATCACTTCTAATTACTTGCAGTACTTTTAGAGATGAAATGTGGGTTGGAGCACACTACCTCCCAGCACAGTTTGCCATTTTGCATTATGTTGAATGCAGTATACAATTGGCGCTTAAATATTGACTGTAGTCTTTTTTCCTTCATCAGTAGAGATCAAAAAACTATTTCATCTGAGGTGGGTGGAAATGCTGCCAGGTTTCACAGGTCTCAGTACCATTCTCGGGCACGCATGTGCGCATCTCCAATGCTTGTCAGCGTGCTGGCCCAAGGGAGCCTTTTAAACCGAAGTGGGGTCGGAGGCACACTGCCTCAAAGCTCAGCGCAGTTAGTCCTTTTCAGATAGTGCTGTACATCTCTAGGCACATCAGTAGGGAACAAAAAATGGCAGTGTTTCCAGCAGCCCAAGATGAAATCGTTTTTTGATTTCTACTGATGGATAAAATCCAGAAATGCGTATCTAGAAATGTACGACACTACCTGCAGCAACTTTGGTGAAAAACTACAGTTAATATTTAAAATAACAGCCAATTGTGCACTGTAGTTACCACAATTCAAAGGAGTGAACTGCGCTAGGATGTGAGGCAGTGTGCTCTTAACCCCCTTCTACAGAGATGATTTCCAATGTAAAACAATTAGATGGGTATAGCTTCCATTTAAAGGTTTTACTAAACAAAGTTGTAATTTATATGGAACTACTGCATGGAAGCTCATTAAATCATCAGCTGTAATATGTTCGTTGCTGGTAGTTTGGTGAGTCTCAAATCCAATTCGCCATCAATTACTCTTATTTCCTAAAGAACAGTGAATTCCCCCACCATTTATGAAATTGCAGATATTAATATTTGAAAGACTAGAACATTTTTCTTTTAATGCTTCCTATCTAAATATATTCCTTTTCTTGGTATTAAACTGTAAACTGAAAGCTTAGACTGTTTAACACCAAGAAAGGAAGCCTTTTATTTGTATTCCTTTATAAAAGAAAGACGATATTCGGATTCGAGGTTTATGCACTCCAGATGCTTTAAATGCTGAGTAACCTAGAATGCAGTTACTGCAAAAATTCTTCATCCGTTCCAGAGGTGTAGTGTTACTGAACCAAAATCCCCTGCCACCCCAGGCAAAGCCTATAGAATCGAGAGCATAGGATGGATGTGCCATCTCCGTAAAAAAAATTGATGTTGAGGAGGAAAGCTTCAGTGCTTGAGGTTGAAAGGAAGAAACATCTGAAGGCAGACATGGAGGTTCTTAAGGAGAAGAAAGGAATTTGAGGACTCCTTGAAGGACTATAAAATTACTCTTCACCTCACAGGGAGAAATCACCTAAATGAGAGCAAACCCAACTCTATTCACTGTTAACACTAGAGCCTCAAGGTAAAAGAAGTAAGAGGGATTCCAGAATGGGAAGAAAGAGCGTATGTTTGAGCAGGAGCCTTTTCAATTACCTGCAGACAACAGTGGTAGAGTGGAATGTCCTCGACAAAGATTTGCACAGGAATGGGTGGACAGATGCCCGTCTAAGCCATTGCCCCGTACAATGTTTCAATATACAGCACCTTGGTGAAAAGGCTGTCAGATACTTATGTGGGGGGGGGGGGGCAGTTAGAGATGCAGCAGGCTGGGTCATGCCTCTTGCTGGAAACTATTGCTCCAAGAGAAAGTGATGTTTCTCCATTTATTGCCCAGTGTACTGACCAAGGGCGAGATGCCTTAAGAAAACCGGCTGCTGCCAAAGTAGTACCTCCAGGGTGGGAAAGAAGTGCAGACATTCTAACCAGGACTTTGCCTACATCGAGGACATTGTCATGACTGATTCAATCCTAGATACCACAGCAAAGAAGGGGACTAATACATCGGCTGCAACACAAAGAGTTTAAAAAAAAAGTTCAGATGGTAGGAAATAAGATGGAGATGGGAGCAGCCTTTCAGTGGTGTATGGCCAACCCTAACGTGCTGCTCAGTGCCTAAATATTACCGTTACACTCGAACGGTCCCAGGATGCTTGTTTCTTGTCCAGGTATGACCCGGCCTGGCATATGGCTGGGTTTGAACTACAATGGCATGGGGAGCAAAAAGTGGGTTTAGGTCCAGATATCTGTACTGGGGTGCTTGTTTGACATTGATCAGCATTCTGTCCATCAATTGGTGTTTTTGCAACCTAACGGTGGTCATGCTTAAAAAAAAAATGCTAATGCAGTATCTCCCTTTAGTGCTACTAAATTGTTTTTCAGAACAAGTTCTCTGGATGACAACTTTTCTGTTGCTTCTGATTTTTCAGCCAGTGCACCAGAGTGATATTAATATTGTGGTGTTGGATGAAGGAATGGTGTGCGTGCTTATCTTGACGTAATTGATATGCACATCATCGTAGGTAGAAGACCTGTTAAGAGTAGTAGAACCTGTGGCTTCCTGCTACACCCATCTATAAAGACCAGTTTCCAGTTAAAACTGGTTACAACAGTGACCGACGTGTAGTTTTGCACTGGAAACATTTCACTGCAAATGATTAATCCCAAGATGCATGCCCCTAACCACTAAACTTTTTTTTACTTTAGTGCTTTCTAGCCCACATGTCTCGCTTAAAAATTCATTTGAGTCCTAAAACGGTGGTAGGACTCCTGTCAATTTGAGCAGGCTCGTAGCTGAGTACTGATGCAGGGCCACACATTGATTTCACTGCTGGATCTTCAGGGAGCACCAATTGCCCCCTATGGGCTGATTAATTAATTTGTCTCCATGGTCCCTGCTTCACTCTTTACATGCTTACACCCGTGACTTTCTTTTGAGAGAGAGGAGGTCGCAAAAAGACAAGAGATTGAAGCTCTTAAATATCCTAATACGAGAATACATGGTATCGAATGTCTGTATCAACCTTTGTGGTTGTATCTTAGCCACAGAAGGTGCTAACATTCTGCTTTCTTTGGTTTCTTTTTATCTTTGTTTACCAACATGTTGAATACATTCCTTTCGTTGTTTTCCTTTAAAATAATGCACTAACAATTTTGATCCTCCATGTTGTTTAATAGATTGCTTTCTGACCTTATAAAATCCAGCTCCTATAGTTTTCTATGACTTCTTACACTCACCACCCTTAAAATGAAGTGATCAAAAGATGGACCTTGGTTTTCTATTTAGAGTGCATCAGAATCCTGCTCCTTTAACATTAGATGGTAACTCGTATGTGATACAGGTTGTTCCAAAGATCCAAATAAAGGTTTCATCAAACCGGGGTTATTGGACATATGTAATGTTCTTCTGTCAGCTCTGCTCGATGCCTTCGAAAAGGTAATTCGCCCCATAGCACATAGGCGTTCATGACTACCAAGGCCAAGCAGAATGATTGTTTGAAAACAAACTAAATCTATGGGTTACATTGACATTTATGGCTCCCAGCTTTCTGTTTTTACAGATGTTTAATGGATAAATGCAGACTTGAAGCCATGTATTTTCTTAATCGCGATAAAACATTTTCTATTGATTCTCAGTGCAGATGGAAGGGAACTTGAAAAGGAAGTTTTCTAATTTGGCTTAACTGCAGATTTTAGTGTGTGTGAGCGCCTGTTTCATACTAGTAGCATCAAAACCCATCCGGCATTAAACTATGAATGTACATTTGCAGGGTCAATATATGTAGAAAAGAACTGGATACAGCTTTGTTTTCCACAAAACTCAAAATAAATACAGATGACCAAGACAAAATGTCCCAAAAAATAAATATGTATAAATAGAAATGAATATGGCAACAAATAACAAAACTAGGAGGTTTACCTTTACTAAGTATCCGTGATAGGCCTATTGACTTCTTCAACTGTGCATTTTTTTCTTAAAGGTAGAAGAGCTTTTCAAGCCTTTTTCTTTTTAAACAGGTTACACTGCTCCAGTGGTTCCTCAGGCATACAGCCAACCTGTTCAGGCATACAGTGCCAGTGCCTATGATCCTAGTACAGCAGCCACTACCACAGCACCGGCCACCTATGCAGCTCAGACAGCCTATGCTACACAGCCTGCTTATCCTCCTTATGTACAGCCTCCTGTCACCACTGCACCAATCAGGTAATTCCTAGTCTCCGTATTGGCTTTTCCTTCACTGCAAACTGAATTGTCTTTGGCTATCTTATGGTGCATAGTACTTGTGAATCATATTCATCAAAGGAGAAAGATGAAGTTCTCTGAAGACTACTTCTGCTAGAGACCACTGGTTTTATGCACGTTTGCTTTATTTCTTGTCATTGCAAAATCTACCTTCTGCTGCAAATGTTAGATCTATCAATACAAAAAGCATAATGTTGCCTTGCGGCAGTAGACCAGTTGCTGATTTCTGTATGAGGTGTTAAAATTGTATTTAAGAGAAACCTTGTCCATAGATTAGCTTAATGTGACAAAGTAGGGAAATATAATAGCCACATCATTTGCCTTTTATTGCTGCATAATGCAGTGAACACAACTGCGTAATTCTATAGCCCTGAATTTCTCAGTATTTTTAGGTCTCGCATGCGTTGCTTGCTCTGTGAGATCTATTGTGTTGGAAGTGTGGTTGGTGACCACCCTGTGTCCCTTAGGCCCCGCCCACCCTAACTGGATATTTAGCTCACACACGGCACCATTCAGTGCAGGCACGAGCAGCCTCTCATGGGGTCACAATCTCTCACGGGCGACAGCTTGTTCCTATAGGCGTCCTATCATTCTGGTGGCCACAAACTGAGCGGAATACAATTTTAGCAAGATGGAAATCTGATTTGAAAACCACATCGAAGCAGGAAACTATTTGTTGAAAAGATGAGAACAATCCCTCAAATGGACACCAGATGGCTGCTTTGGATTGAAAAAAAAATGTTTGCTGGGTTTGTGATCTAAATGTCTCACTGCATTCTCTAGTCATCGGCTCAGCAGAAGATAAGGTTTTATTCTATATATCCCCATCAATCATTAATCCCACTCCTCACTGACACTTTGATTAAAGTGGAGAACCCATGTAATTATGATTCCTATTTTCGTACCTAAAACCTTTATATTGTACTCCTGCAACAAACAGTCACCGGTTTATCACTACAGAGCATCAGGCCTATACAGGGAGGCATCTTGGTGGACGTAAAAGCATGCTCCCCTAGTACTCTTTTGAATGTGTGTTAATGCCTTTTTGAATAGGCTTCAAAGCATCTGAAACGGGAATACAAAAATCAAATTTGAGCAATATTCATATTCCATTTAATACATATGCAGTTGCCTGTGCCTTATTTGCACTTTTAGTAGTTTAGGAATGGGACATATCAGGGTGGATTCATAGAAGAATATGTAAAAGAATACTGCAGGAGTAGCTTTTCGTGTATTCCAAAACTCCTTATGAATAGGCCCCTTAACGCACACTTGATAACGTAGGTTAGAAGATTGAATGACAGAGTTTGCCTTATTGCATCTGAGCTGCCTGTAGAACAAACTGCCTCTTGCCAGGGCTGGTGCTTGGAATATTAGTGCTCCAGGAAGGGGGACCATGCACCCTGACCATGCATCCCAGATTAGATAGGAAAGCCCTGTTTTTGGCCGCATGTTCCAGCATCCCACCCCTTTTTAGTAAATTAAAGCTGGTTTTGGATGCCTTTCTCAATGTCCCATTATGAGTTACTATATTAGCTACACATCCCAGTTTTCAACTTCTGTCACAGAATCCTAACACGATTTAGAGAATGAATTTCATACCCTGGTTTGGACGTCTGTCTTTCCATCCCAACACTTTCAGCATATTGGCTATGGGTCTCAGTTTGGGGCATCTGCCCTGGCATCCGCCCTGGCATCCCAACTCTTTTTAGTACATTACATTTCCAAGTTTGGATGTCTGTGCTAGCATCCTAGCATGTTTAGTTAATTCAAAACATGTCCCTTTTTAGTCAATTCTGTTTATTGATGAAGCGTGAATAGTGAGTACAAGTGCCAAGCGCAACAAAGGAATTAACATAGAAACCAAGTTACAGGTTTAAAGTAAAAACACCAAATAGTACTTTCAAAAGAAGTAAATAGTTTGAGACTTAATTTACATTTATTTTAAATATTTTTATTAAACAGTAGAGAATCGACATTGCTGATCACAACTGGAAGGGATAATGCAGAAATTAGATGCACATACAAAGATGTCAGTGATGCACAATATAACCTTAAATAATAGTTTTCATCAGTTATAGCATATCAGGATCTTCAAGAGAAGGGACGGCTGGTGGGACACAAATATTGCCTCGATATACATTCCATTTGCTCTATATTAAAGACCATTTTGGGGGGGTACCCATGTGCAACATACACAGTATGTGAGTGGTACCCTGCATGTTTCAATTAACTTGTTTACTAAACTATCGGGAATATTAATTCAGTGAGTTCAGTCTGTGTTTTTCGTACAATTTTAGCATTGGTCTCATCTGATTCCACAAGGTTTCTGTAAGTTTTATTTTCCCGCAGAAATTTGACAAATGGGCTCATTATTTCACTTACTTTTGTGCCATCTCTGCTCCTGACACTTGATAGGCTGCCCTTCCCCGTGCCGGAAGTAGACCGGTCTCCAAATCCCAGGCCAATGCCAGCAGGTTGTTTTTACACCATCTGAAGCATTATTTTTGCCACCTGTTTAATGTACAGCTTTCAATTTCTATGCCTGATACTTAAAAAAAAAAAAAACACTTTTGTATGTTGATCTGCTTTCAGTGTGACCGCTCCTCACAGAAGGGTAATGTTTATCACAGCTGCACAGAGTCGGAAGCATGGAACCCTGAACCCTGTCTTTAATTCTGTGGGAATGGAATGTAAATATTTCCCATTACAGATAAGTGTTTTCCTCCCAGGCGCAAACACCGGTATCCCTCGCCCTTTTTTGATAAAAACTGACCTCTGCCTTGCATCCCAGCGGCTTCTAAATCACATGCATTTGGAGCAATATTGCCTGCCAGGGTATGGCAAAATCTGGAGAGGCCTGTCTCCATCAATGTTCGGTCACATGGTGCCAACAGCATCCGCTCTCTAGGAGTGCCTGCTCAATTAAATAATCGAAAAGGATATTATATTTACCTTTAGCCAGAGGAGCTGTCCAGCTGCTCTACGTCTGGGGTGTGTAGCTCGTTCAGTTTTCGTTTTTAGGTCGAGCCTGGGCTCAGTGAGGCATGCTGTATTGGAGTATGGAATAGAAGTCAGCCCACTCTCTGCCCAATTTGTCATTTGCTTGTGTCATTGCCCTTCATAAATGCTGGCTTCTGATTAGTTAATAGGCTTGTTAGGCCGTTCTATTATCGCCTTGTCTTCATTTGTACCCGCCCATGAGGACTGGCCCTTTTACTTCAGTTTTTACACGTTATGTCTTTTTTAAGTCTGTAAGCACTATTTTCTTGAATGAGTTTCTTGTACTGCAGACACATGCTTTCCTTACATTCTGCGCTCCATGCCTGCTTTCACTTTCGGAGCAGTCCGGGACAATGGCAGCTGCTTCTTTGAATAGGTCTCGCATTTAGAAGAGTTTGAGCTATTGTCATTGTACATGAGTGCCCTTTTTATGTGTTAATTAGCAAAACAAATAAATAAAAGGCCTAGTCATATACAAAGCCAATAGCTTAAACTCGCAAGTGCGAGACCTATTGCATTGCAAATACTTGTTTTAAATCTGTTTGAAATCAGTGTGAGAAGTTGGCCTGATATGCAGTGCTCACTATTCTAGTGATCACTATGTATCAGTCCAAACAACCCTTATTGATTGGTTGTAAGTCAACCGTAGACCAGCTATCCTAGTAGCATGGACAAGAGCAGTCTTTAGGCTAGACTCTAGAGGGCGTGTTAAGCCAGCTGTTATACCATCACATATACCCCTTGAACACCAAGTGAAAGGACACCACACAAGTTGTTATGAAAATAAAAGTATATTTATTTAGAACACAATAGCCCTGGGCTCTTTATGAGGACAGGGCGCTAAGCACAATACAAAGCTCTTAGGAAAATACTAAAAGTCGCACAATTTACACAAATGCCCGAGGGGCACGAAAAATCATATACTCTAAAAGTGGAATGCGAAATTACTAGCAGGTAAGTACTACTCTAATAGGCTTTAGGATCGCTAGGACAGGACTACTGAACCTTCAGATTACTAGTAGGAGGCCTAGGGAGATCGGGTGCAGAGTGTGCACTCTCACGCGGGAATGCGGGACAAAGTCTATGGATGCTAGATTTCGTATAGTTAGTGTTATCGGACGAATCCGACTAGGTAGAGCTGAAACGAAAAAGGATCTGGACCCTTGGATAGTTATGCTATGCTGGAGCACCGAAATGCTGAGATTACCTAGCCCAGGGGCTGCGGCTGCATAGGTCTGAAAAGACGTCGGGAATCCTCGTTGCAGTCTATGGAGCCTGAAAGAAGTTGCTGGCAGGTGACCAGTGTTGAAGTTCGATGGGACCAAGCCTGGATCGGTGATGGAGGATACCTGTAAGCAGAGGGGACCAAGTTCTGAATCACTAGCCAGTGATTAGATGGGCACCAGGATGGCACCGGATGGAGTCACCTCGACCAGGTGAGTGGGCGACGCTGGGCTCTGCAGTCTCTCGGACCAGGAGGCGTTGTCGGCGACCAGGATGGAGGTGCGAGCTGTCCCACGAAGGTATCTGCTGTCGACGTCGCTGGACCCAGGATTGGGGCAACAAGTCTTGGCAAATGCAAGCCCACGCGGTGGACTTAAAATGGCGTCTGGAGTGGACCAGGAGGGTCCCGGGGTGCTTCTCTGTTGGAGGGGAGCAAGGGCCAATCTGGAGCAACCAGACCAGCGGTGTTGTCGTCGTGGAGCGTCGTCAGGCGGGTCACAAGCCAGCAGGCAAGTAGCCGGACAACGCGGTGAGCAGCAAAGAGCAGAAGGGCCCCACGCAGATCTCGTGGATGCTGGGGGGACTGGACTTCGGTGCTGGAGCTGCTCAGGGTTAGGGCTTCTCAAACCCCAAAGCACTCGCTCGAGGATCCCTCGGCGGTCGTGCTGGATAAGCGTTGTGCAGTTCTGAAGATGGCCGGTCCCTCGAGGTCTCTTCACACCCACGGATCTCAGCTGGGCTGATGATGTAGGTAGAGGTCAGAGGTGCCAGGGAAGCCGGGTCTCGTCGTGCTGGTCGGTCGGATTCCTGAGGAAGGACGTGCAGCAAACCGCAGTGTTCTTAGTTGGTGCCCGCAGATGCAGGGTGACTACTCCTTAGTCACAAGGGAGAAATCTTGAGAAGAAGTCTTGAGTTCCTTTCGTAGAAAGTAGTTTCAGGATTCAAAGATGATCTAATTTGGAAGGGGGCCCGCTCCTATCTTTATACTAAGAAAAGGGGCTGGCACGCGACTAGGTCCTGCCCATGGGTGGGACCAGGAAGGGGGGTGGTTACACCCCTCTCCCATGCCGGACTTTCCCCAGCTCAGGGGCTGGTGTGCCCCTGGAACTGGTTCTAGCCGGCAGATGCATAGTGAGCACCGGGGTGCCACTTGCAGTCACCTTCCTCTAAAGCCCTGCCTACCCAGGATACACAAAACCCTGTCTGGGATGGTGCTAGCACCGCCCCTGACAGGAAACCCTTTGTCAAGCTCTCCTCGCTGGAAGGACTCCCAGCAGCAGGAGGTCAGACTTGTGTCTGTGGTGGCAGCATCCATTTTGTGATGCTGAGGCTCGAGTTAACTTTAACCGGGGTTCACAGTTACATACATGTCGTGTCCCTCTAGAAGGGTGGAATGCTAACCCAGTCGCCAGAATTGGCGAGGGGTTAGTATTCCAATTCGTATGACACCTTACTCGACATGTTTTGATAAAGCGATACCAGAGTTGGCATATAACCGCGAGGATTATAATGCACTTAAGGGTATATGGTACGCGTTATCATGGAACAGCTATTAGGACTTGGTTCCGCAAGCTGCAAACGGGCTCAGCTCATGCCAGAGCACAATCTCACCCGATTCCAAGCACTCTGCCTTCAGGATTGTCAAGGCCTGCCATAGGAGTGACTGATAGGAATACTGGTGTCAATTTTAGGGTTCGATATAGGTATACTATATCTACAGCAAGGGGTATTTACACCACCTTGCCCCAGCTGTCGTGCAGCCAGTTGTCAGATTTAGATGGCCAGCCAGGGGTGGCATAATACATGCTGCAGCCCCTGGTGGGCCCTTGGTACACCTATGCCCTGAGTTACAGGGTCTGATAAGGTGGCCCAGTACCAATTGGTAAATGCACCTAAGGTACACGTGTCAATTTAGTGAGAGAACAGCAAGGCTGTGGGTCTGATTAGCAGGCCCACAGCCAGAGAAGTCGTAAACCAGTGAAGCAAAAAGCAAAAAAAATCTGGGGTGATCATAGGATTGCAGACCCTACTCTCCTACAATCAGATCAATAGAGCAGACAGAAAATACTGTAAACAATATACTGCTAAACCATGTATCAGTCCAATAAGGACAATAGGGCTTCATTGCATTCCCTAAGGGCCCCTCCTGCTTCCAACCAGTCTGTGTTCACAGGTGCAACGGGCAGATTAACAGTGAATCAGCATTTGGTATGATAATAGTTGCCTCCTATATTTGTTGCATCTTTCCCATATTTTCGGCCACTTTTGAGGACTGCCTCTCACCTCATAAACTACTTTCTCAACGATCATACACCAGTCCGTATCACTTTTACAGTCTCTAAATTGTGGTGGTTGCTCCGCTCCCCATGAACAGGCAGTGTTACTGTTTGCTACTATCAGCCCCAATGCAAACCAGATTTGTTCCATTTGCCTTAAATCTGAGGTGTCTTAGATATTGAGAAGGCACCCCTTGCCACAGTTTCTACGACAGTCTGAATGTGTGGCCTTGCACATTTTTAGGTCGAGTCTAGCGCAGGCGCTGCTCTATGGAAGGCTTCTTGTGAGCACTTTAAACTTCTTCGTGTGGGTCTCACTCCTCCCACATATCTGATTGACCTTTGCATGTGTCTTTCAATAATGAAAGAGCGCAAATGGCCAAAAGCGTGTGCATGTCCCACTTCCTTGTGACTGTTCATTCCCACAGTGTTTTGCTGTCGGGAGTGAGCAGCCGCGCGCAGGGTGGCAGCTGCATTCCTGCTGGGTCAGGATACATGCAACGCAACGCGCCGTGCCTTCTTACAGACCTCTGCAGTTAGATCTGATACTTTTCCCTTTTGACTTCCTTTTAGTGTTTTCAGTTGGTGTTTCCTTTTTACAATACAAACTCATGTATATCTATATATCCAGAACAAGCCTCCGAGCGAGGAGCCCCCGACCCTTCAGGGCGGCCTCTTTTCAAGACTTGCATGGAGAAGCCCGTTACTTCATCACCACATGAGCAAACACACAAAGGCCCATTTCTAGGGACAATTGCTTATTTCCAGGAATATGCAGCACCCCTGCTTCTTTAAATGCAACATGTTTTGGCGGCTGCCTTGATCATGGAAGGGAAGCAAAACGGAAAGTGCTTACGTGCCTGCATTTTAAAGGTGTCTTATATCACGTGACTGAAGAAGCATACAAATCCCATAATGCACCCGGGAATGTAAGTAAGTGCTGGTTTATTTGAAACAATTCTCCTTGTTTTGGCAAAGTTAATGCATTGCTCTCTGCAACTTTCCCATGCATTTGATGTTGAATAAAACCAAATGGAACACAGTTTTTAATTGCAATTGTAATTGCAACATGATGCCAAATGTTCTCACATCCCAGTCCAAAGATTATGTTCCCAGAACGATTGGTGCAGGAGGTCACCCTCACCAAATCCCTTCCAGCGCTGCCATTTATTTTCGCTAATTAGCATTACCTTAGTAGGTTTCAAACAGCAGCCAGTGGGTCCTTCATTTACATCCAGAACAAACCTCCGAGGTGCACCCGACCCTTCAGGGCGGCCTCTTTTCAAGACTTGCACAGAGAAGCCAGTTACTTCATCACCACATGATCAAACACACAAAGGCCCATTTCATGGGACAATTGCTTATTTCCAGGAATATGCAGCACCCCTGCTTCCTTAAATCCAACATGTTTCGGCGTCTGCCTTGATCACGGAAGGGAAGCAAAACGCAAAGTGCTTACGTGCCTGCATTTTAAAGGTATCACATGACTGAAGAAGTTTACAAATCCCATAATGTACCCCAGGCGGCAGTAACGGCAGCAAAGGAAACGCTTATTCAACAGCCATACGCATTTCGGGCTAATGAGCCCTTGATCACTGGCATAAAGAGGCAGGAAAACAAAGTGTATTGAAGAACACCCTTTTATTTAGTCTGAGTCCTGCCCCAATGGGCGTACCTGATGGCATGCTGGTTATTGTAGTCCTGAGTGCTGCCATCGAACAACTCACAAACGTTCTTTAACCAAGTGGCTTCTTTGTCTGCTTCTGCTAGCCTGGCCGTGAGAAGCCCCGACTCCATCGGTGGATTCTGAGCGCTGGGTAACGCCAGCACTCGAGAGGACGCAGGTTGCCTCGCCCGTGGAGAAATTGACAGTTTGGGCGGCAGTGGTGACGCTTTTCACCTAACCGGGAGTGATATTTTGTAAGAAGCAGGCCAAGAAGCCACTTGGTTAAAAAACGTTTGTGAGTCCTTCGATGGCAGCACTCAGGACTACAATAACCAGCATGCCATCAGGTGCGCCCATTGGGGCGGGACTCTTTGAGACTAAATACATGGGTGTTCTTCAATACACTTTGTTTTCCTGCCTCTTTATGCCAGTGATCAAGGGCTCATTAGCCCGAAACGCGTATGGCTGTTGAATAAGCGTTTCCTTTGCTGCTGTTACTGCCGCCTGCGGAGTAGTGTGCTAAGCCTGCGTGTGTGGCTTCTCACAAGGCAACCTTGGATTATATATATTATGAGATTCCTCCCCAGCTTGCTCTGCGTTCGGAGACACCGCCTCCACGCCAGCAAAGAATGAGGACCGGACCAGCAAAGTCCGCAAGATGGTAAATTTTATTGATTTAAAACAGAACCAGCGACGCGTTTCGGGCGGAAAGCCCTTGATCACGCTGCAACATGTTTACAATCATTATGCTCATTTATAAGTGTATGCGGTGATATTGACGCCGCCCCCTGGTGGCGCCCACCATGATCATGTGATATGTAATAAACAGTGAAAACGCACTAACGCTGATACGTTGTTGCCATTGCTGACTAGTATACAAAAAGTCATATCTGGTTAAATCCAGGAATTCATCCGAATCAATAAAAATATATATTCAATTATATTGATATTCAAACACTTTTTTTACATGTTAAAATACGAATGAAAGATGTATCAATTCTGTGCAAATGAGCAATTTCGTATGTATAGCAGCAGAAATATAAAGTGCGTAGAGAAAAAGTGCATAAGTGATGAAGATGTGATAAAGTGCAAAGGTTAGCGGAAACATATGGAACTACTTATGGAATAGTGATTAGCAATAAAGCACCATATCTCGATGTTTACACAGATAAATTCCTCAAAATAATCCTATTCCCTAATTAGTTCTATTGAAAAGTTCAAAGAAGAACCTTTTTTTCCAAGAAGCTAAAAATGACAATATGTATAAATAAGACCATATTTCATATATATACACGCACACACACACACTCTCACCCGCCACCCCACACAACCAGCCCATTGTACTCGAACAGTAAATCTGATTAAATTGCGGAGCATAATTTGTTAACCAGAAACTATATATACATATACCTAACAGTAGCTATTTACACACCCATATAAACATAAAAACATTCAAAACACTCCCATTTCTATTTACAAATGTAGGTATCTGTGCATCTCCATATATACACTCCATTGTGCAGTCTCAAGTTTGAATTCAATATAGTAACAAAATTTATACAAATTACTCGCATAATGAAATCCCTGTACAATTAAAAATTATCTTGAGGTTTCGCTTTCATAGAACTATTGTACATGATCTAGGAATAGGATTGTATAAAAATATTGATGCCAAATGCTTGATAATTGCCAAAAAAAGTGCTTGGATTGTGTCACCATAGGTGAGTATCGATATACACTTCACCAGATGTTACAGCAGATTATGGGACAAGATATAAAAACAGGTACAAGAAACTTCTAATAGGGAACCTAACTAGAAGAACGAGTCGCTGTTGCACAGAAGAAAACAGAACCAGATGCTAGGGATTCATATCTTCAATTACAGAAAATGATGCATTTCCTCAATATTGTTGAGCCCGTTGGGCCAACGACTATAGAGTTCCAATATGAACCTAGACTCCATTTTTCTGAGCTGTGCCTCACTGTCACCTCCTCGTCTCAATTGGGGTACTGCCCCAATCACAAAATAGCTTAGGCAATTAAGATCTTTATTATGTGCCCGCTTAAAGTGACGGGCAACAGGGTAAGTGGGGTCACTGTGAAGGATAGCCCGCAGATGCTGCAATATCCGGGCGTGCACCTGGAGCGTAGTGCTGCCAACATATCTAAGCCCACAGGTGCACGCCAGAACATACACAGCATGGTCAGTCTTACAGTTGTAGTTGCCATTGATGGTTTTGGCAACTTTGCTAAACGGGGTAAGGTAGTGAGTAGTAGTGACTCCGAACTTACAAGCCCTACAACTGGAACATTTAAAAAATCCTCTGGAAAGGCGAAGCCATGGGACTTTAGTTTTTAATTGAGGGGCTGCTTTGTCCAGATAATTACCCATTGTTCTAGCTCGTCTAAAGGTTAAAGTAGGGGAAGGAGGCAACCTGGTGTTTAAAATATGGTCGCTTAATATAATCGGCCAGTTTTTGTTGAGAATTGACCTGATTTTCCTATCTTCCCTACTAAAAGTAGTGATAAGACGTGGGCACTCCAGTTGGGGTTCGATATTAAGAGGAGGTTCAGCTGCTAGAGTAGAGTCAGGAAAGAGGCTCTCCCTGGATCTTGAAAGAGATTTAGTTATCGCTGCGTTTAATATCCGCTCGGAATACCCTCTAGCTCTTAGTCTGGTTAAGAGTTCTTCCAAGCAGGCATTAAAATCAGAGGGGGAACTGCAGATTCTCTTTAATCTGAGGATTTCCCCATAGGGGATTCCGGAGATTGTGTGCTTAGGATGCATACTGGTTGCATGCAATGTGGCATTGCCAGCAGTCTGTTTTCTATGGAGGGTGGTGTTTAAAGTTCCATTGGAGACATATACCTCAACATCCAAAAATTGGATGCGATTTTTATCAATATGTGCCGTGAAATTGAGATTAAGCGAATTGTCATTAATATCGTCAATAAACAACAATGCTTGCTCTTTGCTGCCCTTCCAGATGATGAAGAAATCATCGATATACCTTAAAAAGCACCTTACATGCCCATCCATCCACGCCTTATGGCGGACCTTGAGGACCTGCTCCTCCCACCAGCCAACGTGCAAGCACGCATAGCTGGGAGAGAAGCAGGCCCCCATTGCTACGCCTCTCAGTTGTTTAAAAATCTCCTTTCCAAAGGAAAAAAAGTTGTTATAGAGGCACCATTCTATCAGGCCTACAATCACCTTATTGTGCTCATAGTATTGGATGGGTCTGCTAGAAAGGTAGTGTTGTACAGCAGATAAACCCGTGGCGTGATCTATGCTGGTGTACAGCGACTCAACGTCAAGAGAAATAAGCAACATATCACTCTCCCATACAAATGTAGATATTTTAGATATAAAGTCACTGGTATCCCGAGTGAAACTGGGGAGTTGTTTAACAAAGTCTTGTAGGAAAAAATCTATGTATTCTCCAGCTTTTTCTCCTGCGCTGCCAATGGCCGAAACAATCGGCCTGCCCGGTATTGGTTGCACGGCCTTGTGCACTTTCGGAATAAGATAAAGAGAAGGTAAAATTGGAAAGTTCACATACATGTATTTATGTTCTTCCGATGATATTAAACCTTCCCTTTTCCATTGGCTCAAAGACTTGTGTAAGCAAGATATTGCTTTTTCATATTCCTTTTGAGTACTTTTAGCATAGCAGGCTGGGTCTCCAAGTTGGCGTTTAGCCTCAGCGATATAGTCTTTTTTTAGGCCAAATCACCAAATTGCCCCCCTTATCAGACTTCTTTATCACTATGTCAGGGTTGTTATCAAGTTTCTTCATCAATTTGTTGTAGGCAATCTTGGTGTATGTCTCCTTTTTACAGCGTTTATTGTTAATATGAGTGTACAGCTTCTTAATGTCATTTGTGACACAATCGTGAAAGATGTCATTCGCATCTTTTGGCATCAAGGGTACGAATTTTGATTTACTATGGAAAGGGCTCAAACCTGCTCCTTTGGGAGGAATAGGGATCTGTCTGAGACGATCTTGAGTAGAATCTATAGGATTCGGTTCCATATTGTCATTGGAGTTAAGCAGATCATTAGCATCAAGAAAAACATGTGTGTCAGATGCCAATAAAGACGTAGGTTCATTTGCTCTTATGTCATCATCTTGGGTATCGAGGTCTTTAGCTGATTGTAAAGTAAAATGTTTTTTTTATTTGAGTTTTCTTATAAAGCAGAAGAGATCCACCCTAGTAGTGGTGTAATCGAAATGTTGAATTGGTGAAAAGTTTAGCCCCAAAGCAAGCAATTGCTCTTCCGCTTTATCAAGAACCACATCGGAGAGGTTGATAATAGTATTATTGCTTATCGTCGTTTCCCCCATGTTTTTTTCTTTTTCTTTTGCTGATGTTGTTTCCCGGCGTTGCTTCCTTCTGCGCCGTTGTTCCTTCCTACGTTTGTTCCTCCTTTGTTTGACTGAGGATTGTGCTGCCATGATCTCAAGGTTTGGAGCCTCTCCTCCACTACAAAATCCATTTCCTGCTGGAGATTTAATGTTTCCAGTCCAATTAAATTTAAATCACTATTAGTAGAGCCAGACGATAATGATTCCATACTGGATGCGCTTGTTACCGATGAGTCAGTTTGATGTGACATTCCGTGTGCATCAGTAGTGTTAGATGCTGTTAAACCTGAGCTGGTGGTTGGCAAGCTGTTGTTGGGATTAGAGGCAGAGGCATTTTTCTTTTTTGTGTATGCCTGCCTTTTAGCCGAATTGTATTTTCTGGAGAATGTGAATATCCTGCCTAAGCGGTAATCGTCTGCATCACGGGCAAACTTAGATGCCTTGCGGGTTTTTATTTTTTCTTCGTGTTTCCGCAATTGCTCATTCATGTTGTCCGTGAGTTTTTTAGTTTCCGCAGCATTCTGGCAGGCATCGATTTCCAATTCTAAAGCTTTGATTTTTTCCAACAACTTAGCTCGGTCACTATTGGCATATTTAATTAATATACAAACTAAGTTCATCGATGCGGCCAAGTTACTTTCCCCCCATTCCTGAAGCATGGCTGGGTCTGGGCTATCGAAACTGGGGGCCAGTAAAATCCTCAGTCCTCGTGGTACACGCCCCACTTCTTCGTATTTACTGAGGGATTTGTGCTCCCACCATTTAGTACACTCGGCTTTGCGCAATTTCACTAGCTCTTTGAATAGTTGCTTTAAATCTTTCGTTTGCGAGTTACCATGTTCACCTTGTGTTTGTTCTGTGTTACGGCAGGAAGATGTGTCTGTGGCATCGAAGAGTGACAGTGCGGCTTCTTCCCGCTGCTTGTCAATTTCGTCTTTGTCCATGTTGTAACAGTTCTGTTTGTTTTATATTCAATCTCCACGAGCACACATCAAGCTCGTTTCTCTACTGCTGCTTATAAACTTCGTCACCGGACGACATTGCCTTTGAAACGCACTCACCGTTGGTCAATGGCAGGAACTGCTCCGCGTCCCACGTCCTCCGACGCGAATCCTCGGGGCTGCTCAAACCGCCAAACCAGAGCGGCAGGGTCTCAGTACGTCCGGGGACAGCTGCTATGTTTCCCAAATGAGATCCAAAAGAAGTTATTTGAGGCAGCTGTCGGCAGTCGACGAAGGGGTCCGTTACGGAGGCAAATCAACCTCCATTAACAAATGAACAAGAGATTCCTCCCCAGCTTGTTCTGCGTTCGCAGACACCGCCTCCACGCCAGCAAAGAATGAGGACCGGACCAGCAAAGTCAGCAAGATGGTAAATTTTATTGATTTAAAACAGAACCAGCGACGCGTTTCGGGCGGAAAGCCCTTGATCACGCTGCAACATGTTTACAATCATTATGCTCTTTTATAAGTGTATGCGGTGATAATGACGCCGCCCCCTGGTGGCGCCCACCATGATCATGTGATATGTAATAAACAGTGAAAACGCACTAACGCTGATACGTTGTTGCCATTGCTGACTAGTATACAAAAAGTCATATATATATATATATTTTTTTTTTGCATTGCTCCGATATTTTTACTTTGCCCAGTACGGCAGACACCATTTTCCTTTGTAGAGTTTTCAACTGATGTTTTAGTGGAGTGTTTCCTTTTTACAAACGTGCCTATGTATTTTTTAATTGCATTGCTCTGAGAAGTGATAAAAAACATGCACAAAGAGGCATTGCTGACGCTTGCACTGACCCCCTCCTGTACTCTTTTCCTTGTTGTGACCACCATGGTTCTAGAGTAAGCTGTAAGTGAACCTCCGACATCCACTTCGGTCTGGGCACAGTGAGGTTCCTTTAATGAAAGTGCAAAAGTAAACCGCAGAGTGTGGGTGCTGAAGGAGCAGCAGTAGCTCTCTCAGTCGCTGCTGACCTGCTTTCCTGAGGCACTGAACCAACAGAGCATGTCTAATGTCTAATTGCGGAGTTTACTTTTTTTGTGCGCAATCTGTGTTTTTTAAATGTCAATGAAGAGAACGGTAGTCTCGTTTTTTGGGGGGGGGGGTCGGTGGAGGGAAGGTGTGTGAGAAAGTGCCATCTTTCTTGCATTGGTATGCCCCCACTTTTTGCTGAACTGCTGATGTGCTTTGAGTGTGCCCTGGGCTCCTGCCAACCAGGTACCCAGGGCCTGTATTCCTTCCCTAAAACTGTGTTGAAACGAAAACCCAATTGGCATCTCTGGCCACCTGTCAGCCCCTAGTAAATGGTACCCAGGGCGTGGTGACCAGAGAAGGACCCTAAGGGCTACAGCACTTATTGTGCCACCCTTAGGGGCCCTGTACCCTGACACCCACACACTGCCTTAGCAGGCTGATTGTCTAAGTACAGAACTAAACAAAGAGTCGACATGGCACACCTCTCTGCCCTGGCATACATCAGTCACCCCTCTAGCTGGATGCCCTGTGCCAGTGGTGTGGGCACATGTGCCCTGTGCCCCTACAGTACCCAGGGCCATTCCTGGGCACTGTAAGTGCAGTGATGCCATTAAGAGTATATGGTGCTGGGAAGTCGTCATTACGAACTCCTCAGCACCATAATGGCTACACTGAAGACTGACCAGTTTGATATCAAACTTCTTAGCACATTAAACCCACACTGATGCCAGTGTGGGATTTAATGTAAAATGCACCCCAGAGGGCATCTTAGAGATGCCCTCTGAAACCTAACCTACAATCCACGTCTGGACTGAGTGGCTGCCCAGGCTGCCACACAGCAGACATGTTGTTGGACTCCTGGGTGGAGAGCCCATCTCTCTCGCCTGGACCTGCAACAATGCACATCCTGGGCGAGGTGCTAGGTCTCCTCCCCCGGATGAGCAGGGGGAAGCTTCAAAGGAATGCAGCCTTTGTGAGCTTCTCCAGGCCACTTGCTGTACTCAGCAACTGGCCCCCACCAGTTCTAGCCCCCACTCTGGCGGGAAGACTGGCAGGAAACCCTACGTCAGGAAGGGGGGTGCCAGCCTGTGCCAACCCCACCCCTTAGGTGGGAGAGGCGAGGTGAAGCACGACCCTGGGCTCCAGCCATTTTGAAGATAGGGAGCCCTGCCCAATCACCGCTAGGCTCCTGTACCCCTCTCACAGGAGAGGAGCAGGCTAGGGGGTGTGCCCACCCCAGGACAGGGACCTATTGGTTCTAGAATATACTAATTGATTATGTGCATTCTCTAATGAACTAGTCTAGATTTTGCTGCTGTCCCCCACCCTTCCTTACTGTGCCCTGATAAAGGTGCGGCCTCAGTCCAGGCCGGACACCGAAACGCGCTTCGGCGCTTGAAGATAGTCCCAGAGTATTCTAACTGGTCCCAATTCTGCTTGAGACCCTACGGGACTTTAGTCATCGTATCATCAGTTTGCAACTTGATTGTGTTTTGAGATGGGTGATTGAATTGTTTTGATGTATGCATGTCGTACTATGATTGTTTGTATGCGTGAAGGGATGTGTGGGACACTGTTTAGTGTTGCGATTATTTATCACGGATGTAGAATTACCTTTTTAGTAATGTGTTTGAATTGAAAACTTGAAAATCTTTTTTCTACCATTTCTGTGGGTTTTTGATATAAATTGTATGTACCAGTCTGCTTCAGATTATTTTCAAAATTCTGGGACTCAGGTAGAGCCCTTATAATTATCAGATCTAGATAGTAGCTTTGTCCTTTTGGTTTTGTCTTTGCATCCCCTGTGCTCCTACTTAGCATCAGTTCTCAGGGGTCCCCTTTTGCAAGTGGTTATTCCCTGCCCTTGCCCTACCTGTAACGCCCCCAAACTTAGTATTGAGAGGCACCCTGAACCTTCCTTCCTCAGATCCCGATAAGAAAAGAAGAAAGAAGATCAAGAAGACCCGCCGTGCAGCTGCTCACAACAGGACGACACCAACTGATTTGGCCCCAGCCCTACCGGCCTGTCGATCCTGGAACCTGCTCCTGCCTAATCCCGGCGACTCCTGCGGACAGCAACCTTGGGACACCCAGAGGACGTGCCTGCCTAGACCCTCTTAAAGATTGGGACTCCCATCAGCAGAGGCTCTGCTGCAACACCACCCCTGGTGCCAGCCAGGAAGCTCCGGACCAGCCCACTCTGCAGACAGCAAGCTTGGGACACCCGATGGACCTGCCTGCCTTGACCCTCTTAAAGACTAGGACTGCCGTAAGCAGAGACTCTGCTTTAACAACCAACCCCCCTGGTGCCAGCCAGGAAGCTCAAGACCAACCCACTCTGCACCCGCCGAGCCCGGCCCTTTCCCGAGTGATCCAAGACCACGAGGACGTCCCCCCGGCGACTGGGACCCAAAGTTCAGTGCCCAAAGACCCTCCTCGACAAACTAGACGACACCTGCTGCCTCAGAACCAGGGACCCCTCCAACCGCGACCAGCTCAGGGTAAGATTTCCTGACGCCCAAAGACACCCCGGCGCCCTGCAGCTCCCTGTGCCTTCCTTTGTGGTACCTATCTCTTCTCCAAGATCCCAACTTACCTCTCGAAGTGATGGTCGCACCTGAAGAATCACTGTCCCAGAGTCTGCAGCCTTGGTTCCCTTTTTACCTTTCCCATTGACTAACATTGAGCGCCCGACTGCTCAAAAGCACTCCACACCCAGCCGCCAGAGTGCCTCTGGCAGTGCAGCCTTTACCCTATCTACTACCTCATTTGCCCTGAGTCTATGCCCAGAACCTTAACTTCACCAGTCGGGTACTCACCTGGAAACCGGTGACTCCCTAACCTGCCATTGGATAACATTGACTCTAAAAATCTTTTAAGTTTTGAAAACTTTAAAATAGTCCTATAAAGTCAGACGAATTCCGAAGTACTCACCTGTGATCAGGAGAGAAGCCAGTACTGTATCTTGTAGCCCAGTACTGAACCGCAAAAGTAACCTGAATTTTCTCCATAGCAATCCATTATCTGCTGTTCTGTGAAATTTCTTCTAAGTGTCTACTTTTGAAAACTTGAAATATTCCTTATTTGTACTAACTACGGAAACGTAATAACGTACCTGTCTTAAGTAGAGATCCCAGTGCTGGACATAGGAGCCCAGTACTGGATTACAAAAGTAACAAGAACATACTTTACCTGTAACCTCAATCTTCTCCCATTGGATAACATTGCTAGATTTTCACTGAAAAGTGTGAACTTTTAAAATACCTTTTTTATTCCTTAAAAATCATTGCAATAACCAAAACGTTTTTACTAAACTGTTTCCAGCTTAGACCCCAGGATTGAATCTAGGATCCAGTCCTGGATTTACGAAAGTAATCAACTGTAATTGTGTAGAAAAACCCATTGAGCTCAATGCTAAATTGTGTTTAGAACTGGGTTGCCTATTGCAACCCCTGTACCTGTTGTGTTTACAAAGTCATTGCCTTTCTGCAAAGCAATAACCGGATATCACTCATTACTGAGAAGTATATTTCTATACCGGTTGGTTCTAAAAATAAAACTATCTTTTGATATAAAAACAATTGGCCTGGAGTTCAGTCCTTGAGTGTGTGAAACCCTTTGCTGACTGTGTGTACATCAAATGCTTTACACACTGTCCTTTGGTACTGCCTTACTGCTCGACCAAGCTACCACTTTTGAGAGTAAGGTCAGCCCTGACTTTAACCTCTGTTATACCTCTGGGGTTTGTGGTCTCTATACACACTGTACCTTACTTTGGTCCAGTATATATAGAGCCACTTTCTTACAAAGGGGGTTAGTGGTGGGTGGCACAATATTGTGAGTAAGTTATCAATATAATTACTGTGTAGTAGGAAATGCGCATTGCGCATAGTAAATCTAGTGTGCAAAGCACATCACAAAGACCCCACGCATCCATTCCAGACTTTCATTTGTCAAATGGAACCTTAGTGGCAGTTATAGTAAGTACTTCCCTGAATGTCACCTGGATGTATCCTTCCCAATGGCGAATAGGTCTTTCATATAAAACTTCTCTCAGCAGCAAGTTTTTTTAGGTTGAATGCTGTTCACAGAGAAGGAGGTGGTAAGACTTGGTATATTTAGTAGCCCCCACCCATGCTTCATGCGCATAGAATCTTAACCGTTTGGCTAACTGGTCTAAGCAGCACCTAATCAGGTTTAAGAATTTCTTTGGAAAAGAAAAATGTCATGTGGATATTTAAATGGCAAGACGCAGTCCAGTTTTTACGAGCAGTGTAAATGGCTATTCTCTTCCAGGGGATCCTCATCAATAGTCATAAGCATTAGAATATTCCCGCCCATGCGCGGGACCCCGGAAACACTATATTATATGTGCCCCACATATATATATATATATATATATATATACACACACAATAGCAGCCTACTAAACACCAGGGCTGAATCGTGCTGTAAAGAATTTCCACCATATATGAAAAAACATGCATGAGAAACAACAATAACGTTTGTTTTAGAAATGTTTTAATGCTCAGAAAGCAGTAGAAAATCTTATAAAACACTGAAAGCATAGGAAGCTCCCAGGCTGCATTGCAAATCCCCAGTCTAAAAAGATTGAAAAGCTAACCTGTAGCTTAATGCAATAAACTGACACGGTGCCTTTAAGGCACCCATGACCCCCAGCTTCCCATCATGCCTCAGGGGTGACAGTTAGGTCAATTGTTCTTTCCGGCTCCTTCAGGAAGGATCCTGGCAACACAGCTCCACTCTTTTCTGTTTTTCTGACAGAAATTGACTTCACTTTTCAGTTTTTTGTCTTACTTTGACATTTTTCACCTTGTTAAGTAAGAATCTGTCTTTCATTGACAGTTTGGTGGGTGTATTCTGCTTGAAATGCCTTCCTTGTGGCAACAAGAAGGCCAAGACAGACAGCCATGATGTCTGTATTCTTTGTCTGCCTGAAGAACATGACCCAAAGGCCTGTCCTCACTGCAAAACCCTGACAGGAAGAACTCTGAAGGACAGGGAGAGGATTCGCATCTATGGCCTTGCCCAAAGATCATCCAGAGGAAGGTCTCTGGTGAAGAAGGGGTTCCAAGAGGGCTAGAACACCTTCAAAAGACAAGTCTTCGCACCCTTCAGCGTCGGGCTCGGTGCTGAGGAAAGAACTACCGGTGGGTCACTTATCTAAAAAACTACCTTCGACGGCGGGCTCGCCGTCGAGGAAGAGATTCAGGTACGTCGTCGACATCTAGAATTCAAGACCCTCCGCCATCGTCAACCCGGCGACGATCGGCGTCTAGGACCGTCACACCTCCGCCGTCGTCAACCCGGCGATGATCGGCGTCGAAGTGTGACCCCCTCCGCCGTCGTCAACCTGGCGACTATATGCGTCTAGGAGCAGAGACCCTCCGCCGTCGTAGTCGTCACGACGTTCGGCGTCGGAGAGGCTCACCTCTGCCGACGCAGAGTCAAGAATCCTCCGCTGTCGACAACCAGACGTCAATCGGTGTCGAGGAAGAGGTCGACGTCGCGTAGGCGTTCGGCGTCTAGGGTGACCAATACCCCTCCGCCGTCGCGTTGACACGCGACGTCGATTATCTGCTCCACCGTCGCTCTAGCGGCGGTAAGAGTCGAGGGCTCCGTCGTCTGCTTCACATTGCCGTTCGATGTTAAGAGATCGCCGATCCTCGCACCGCTCGCCGTCGAGGCATTCAACGTCGGAACACCCGACGTCGAGGCATCAGGAGCGGACTGTGTCGACGTCTAGGAACTCTGCTTCAGGGAGATACAGAGAATCGGTGATTCTAGTGACAGAATCAGCCTCCCGACACTCATCCTCGCATTCGTCTGGGCGAGCTGCTTCAAAGTCTAGAAGCCCTTCCCGCAATTCACCTTTGCGAGACCCTTCTACAAATGTGAGGTTGTCCCCTTGATGGAATCTGCCATTAGATCATTGGCGAGATTCAGGGGCTACAAGGCGGATGCAAGATTACGCCAGTTCTGCACATAGGTCTCCACTTCAGAGACTGGTTGAAGAAGTGGATAGACGCAGCCCTCCCAAGCACAGAGTTCAAGCTGAAAAATCGCCTGTGAGGAGGCCTACTAGATCTCGTTCTCCCAGAAGGGAGGAACGTTCAGGAAGATCACGCGAAAGGAGGCACAGCGCTCATCTCGGGAGTAGGACGCCATCAACTTCTTCTACCTCCTCTACCTGATCTTCCAAGAGGGATTCTTCTCCTACACTTTCGGACAGCCCTATCTCTAGGGTTTCACCGGTTGATGACATCAACACTTTCCATGATGTCCTGCAAAGAGGAGCTCAGAAGCTCAACATTGAACTGTCTATTCCACAAGTCACTACGACAGTGATTTTTGAGACACTTCACCAGAAGTCTGCTTCACGTCCGTTGCTGCCATTGGTTCCAGGGATTATGGACCCTGTCAAAGACCTATTCCTGGCTCCAGCGACCATTAAAGCGGTGCCGGCTCGCATCCAAAAAAAAGTTCAAGCCAGCTACAGCTTACCCGGTTTTTGTCAACTGACCCTCCTGCAGACTCGGTGATCGTAGCAGCAGCACGAAAAACACTCGGTCACTGCTACCTCCTCAGTCCCTCCAGATAAGGACAGCTGATCACAGGACTCGTGGGGTCGTAAGGTCTGTAACTCTGCCTCTTCTACACTGAAGGTCTCCAGTGCAGCTGCACTGTTGGGTAGATATGATAGCCTTATGGGACTCCAAGTCCAAGCTGCCTAAAGAAGACCAGAAGGACTTTGAAGAGACAATGACAGAAGGCTGTCTGGTGGCGAACCAGATGATTAGCACGGCTGCGGACGGCGCAGCCCTTGCGGCGCATTCTTATGCCCATGGAATTTGCGCCAGAAGGTAGTCTTGGTTGCGCCCGACAGGCCACAAGCCCGATGCACAACAACGCATCTTAAATTTTCCTTCTGGTTCCTCTCTCTTTGGTGAACACACTGACGAAGAAATGAGTAGAATGAAAGCCGAGCAAGAAACAGTCAAAGCAGTCGGTTTGGAAAAGAAAAAGGAGTTCAAGCGCCTTTTTAAGACAAACAAGGGCAGGGGCTCAACAGAGGGTTCAAACTTATCCATGGTCCCAAAACCAGAATCCGGGCAAGACCCAGTTTCAAGGGGGAAAGTCCAACCGAGGTAGAGGAGGTAAACAGCAATCCTCTACATCATGGATAGGGGGGGGGGGGGGTGGGGAGAGTGGGGGGGGAGGAGGGGGGGGAAGAGGGGAGAAAGTCATGAGCAGTGGCTTCCTCTGGCGCCGTTGCCCACTCCAGTGGGAGGAAGTGCTTCGCAACATCTGGCAGAGTGGTGCAGCATCACAAAAGATCGTTGGGTGCTGAATATACTGTGCAATGGATACACGCTTCGTTTCCGTGCGCCCCAAAGAACATTCCTTCAAAGAAATCTCGTCCTCACCAGTTAGATCTGCTCCGAAGAGAGGTGAAGGTTCTTCTTCAAAAACATCCCTGCATCATCGCAAGTATCTAAGGTTTGTGGTCGGCAACAAACACTACCCGTACAAGGTGCTACCCTTCGGGCTCAAATCAGCACCGCGAGTCTTCACCAAATGCATGGCAGTGGTGTCAGCTTTTCTGCACAAAAAAGGCTCTTCGTCTATCCGTACCTAGATGACTGGCTCATAAAAGGTCCATCTCCTCCTCAAGTAGAGAGCGACTTCCGCCTTTGCCTGCAACAATTGCACAATCTCGGCCTCCATGTCAACATGGAAAAGTCAGTCCAGCAGCCAACCCAGTCCATCCACTACCTAGGCTCCGTTCTGGACACAAGTCTGGGAAGAGCGTTTCCTTCGGAGGAGAGACTTTTTTCGATGCAGCAGAAGTGCAGGATTCTGCTCGAGACCCGAAGTCCAACAGTCCGTCAGGTATCCTCCCTGCTGGGTTCCATGGCGTCCTGCATCTTTCTCATACCGCACGCCAGGTTGAGGATGCGTCCTTTGGTCCCACTGACCCTCCAGAGACTGTTGCAATCGACAGCACGCTGGGAAGACCGGATCCGTCTTTCCCGAGCAGCGAAGATTTCCATCAAGTGGTGGACTCGACCTCAATCTTTTGGTGGGAGTTCCTTTTCACCAACCTCTCCCGACTCCGTCAATAGTGACGGACGCGTCTCTTCAAGGCTGGGGGGGCACACATGGGGTGCCTTCGGTTCAAAAACAGACCTACCGCATCAACATGCTGGAGCTCCGAGCGGTGCATCTCGCTCTCAAAGCCTTCCTCCCTGCAATCAAAGCCAACTCTGTCTTGGTGCAGACAGAAAATACGACCACCATGTTCTACCTGAACAAACAAGGCGGCACACGATCACGCCCTCTCTCTCTCTCTCTCTCTCTCTGGAGTCCCAGGCGATCCGGCACTGGCTTCTCGCTCTGAACCTTTCGCTGGTAGCAGTGCACCTTCCAGGCGAGGTAAACATCAAAGCAGACTCACTCAGCAGGCACTTTTGAAGATCAACCAGAATGGGTGCTCAACAACGAGGTAGTGGCAGAACTTTTTCGTTGCTGGGGTCGTCCAACTATAGACTTGTTTGCAGACGACGAAAACAGAAAATGCCACGCCTTCGCGTCCAGATTCCACCGCCCAGGGACGCAGGGGAATGCACTCTTGATGGATTGGTCAGGGACATTTGCCTACGCACTTCCTCCCCTGTCTCTGATTCCGAAGGTCGTTTCCAAGCTCCTCAGATCGGACATGGAGATGATCCTAATAGGTCCAGACTGGCCGCGGCAGTGGTGGTACCCGGATCTTCTTCATCTGTCTGTGCAGGCCGGACCTGTTGAGCAAGATGAGCGGGAGGATTCTACATCACAACCTCCCCTCTCTGAACTTGACGGCATGGCTCCTGAAGTCCTGCAGTATGGACATCTGAATTTGCCTCCTGATTGTATGCGCATTTTAAAGGAAGCTAAGAGGCCCTCCACAAGAGCGTCATACGCGTTCAAGTGGAAGAGGTTCTATATTTGGTGTAGGGAGCATCATCTTGACCCTATTAAAGGGCAGGAGGATGTTATTCTTCCATACCTTCCAGGGCTCCACAAATCCACTCGCCCGCTCGCATTTGCGAGGGAGAATGGATGAGGACGAGCTATTTTTAGTTCCTACTCGCCCTTTCTGGCGAGTAGGAAGACAAACTAACTTTTGTTCTCCGTCTTTGAAAATGGAGCAAAAGTGACAAGATAACAAGATTTAAAGGCATTTTTATTGCTCACAAAGAGACTGAGCAATGAAGATGCCTTTAAATCTTGTTAACTTGTCACTTTTGCTCCGTTTTCAGAGACAGAGGTCAAGTAGGTTGCAGTTGGGTCGAGGGGAATTTCCAATTTACTAGACCTGCAGGACTAGTACAATTTTTCAGATTTGTCGAGCCCTGCCTTCTTTTCTTAGCAACATCTGGTTTGAAGTATGCTTCCATTAGAGTGCAATTATCAGCCATTGTGGCATATAGGAAATCGCCAATCCAAAAGTCTTTCTTCCAAATGCAAGTGGTCAAGGACTTCCTTCAGGGGTTAAAGAAAGTCTATCCCCCTGTTCGAAATCCTTCTCCTCCCTGGGAGTTGAACCTTGTATTTGCCCAGTTGATGGGAGCTCCTTTTGATCCCATCCACAAAGCAACGTTACAACATTTATCTTGGAAGGTCGCTTTCTTAGTTGCTATCACATCAGCGCGCAGAGTAAGCGAAATCCAAGCGTTGTACAAAAGAGCCATACACTGTTTTCCACCATAATAGAGTAGTATTAAGGACCATCCATCCTTACTACCAAGGGTTGTCTGATTTTCATATTAATCAGTCTATTTCTCTTCCATCCTTTTTTCCAAACGCTGCGACCCCTGCTGAGCGGTCGCTGCCTTCTTTAGATCTCAAAAGAGTGCTTAAATTTTATTTGGAAAATACTAAGAGTATTAGAAAGACGGATCAGCTTTTTGTCAATTATGGTTCCATGATAACGGGTTTTCCAGCTGCCAAACGATCCATCTCCAGATGGATTGTCTCCTGTATTAAATTGGCTTCTCCGCTAGAGGGCAAGCCCTTACTGTTGACACCTAAGGCACACTCTACTAGGGGGAAAGCGGCCACAGTAGCTTTCCTACATGATGTCCCTATGTCAGAGATTTGCAAGACTGCAACCTGGAGATCAGTTCATACCTTTACAAGGTATTACTGCCTAGAATCTGATTCCAGGGCTGATACTCTAGTAGTGCAGGCCTCTTTGAGGAATCTATTTGGGTAGCCTGCGGCCTGTTCGAGCTTAGTTTTGTCTAGGCTTATGAATGATCTGTTTTATTGATCCTTTGCCCGCAGGGAGATGAGGTGAGGCTCGCTATTCTATTCTAATGCTTATGACTATTGATGAGAATCCCCTGGAAGAGAAGGATTTGTTACTTACCTGTAATCGTAGTTCTCTTCCAGGGGTATCCTCATCAAAGTCATAAGCAACCCTCCTGGCTCCCCGGGCAAAGGACTACTTTAACTTGGAGATATTGTTAACCTATTGTTTAATGGTTTTTTCAGTCTCCGCAAAGAACTGGCCTGTCACCCCTGAGGCATGATGAGAAGCTGGGGGTCATGGGTGCCTTAAAGGCACGGTGTCAGTTTATTGCATTCAGCTGCAGGTTAGCTTTTCAGTCTTTTTAGACTGGGGATTTGCAATGCAGCCTGGGAGCTTCCTATGCTTTCAGTGTTTTATAAGAATTTCTACTGCTTTCTGAGCATTAAAACAGTTCTAAAACAAAAGTTATTGTTGCTCATGTTTCTAATGCATTTTTTTCATGTATGGTGGAAATTCTTTACAGCATGATTCAGCTCTGGTGTTTAGTAGGCTGCTATTGCTTATTTTTATATATATATATTGTGAGAAGGTGGCCTGATATGCAGTGCTCACTATTCTAGTGAACACTATGTATCAGTCCAGCAACCCTTATTGATGATTGGTTGTAAGTCAACCTTATAGACCAGCTATCCTAGTAGCGTGGATAGGAGCAGTCTAAGGCTAAAGACTCGAGAGGGCGTGTTAAGCCAGCTGTTATACCACACATATACCCCTTGAATACCAAGTGAAAGGACACCACACAAGTGTTATGAAAATAAACAGTATATTTATTAGAATCACAACAGCCCTGTACTCTTTATGAGGACAGGGTACTAAGCACAAACCAAAACTCTTACAAAAATACTTAAGTTAGCACAGTATATACAAATGCCCGAGGGGCACGGAAAACCATATACTCTGAAAGTGGAATGTGAAATTACTAGCAGGTAAGTACAGTACTAATAGGCTTTGGAATCGCTAGGTCTTGACTATAGAATCTTCAGATTACTTTTAGGAGGCCTAGGGGACTCGGGTGCAGAGTGTGCACTCTCACGCGGGATGCGGGACAAAGTCTATGGTAGCTAGATTTCACAGAGTTGGTGTTCTCGGGCGAACCCGACCTGGTAGGAGGAAAACGAAAGTGGATTCTGACCCTTGGATAGTGAGGCTATGCTGGGGCACCGAAATGCCGAAGTTACCTAGCCCAGGGGCTGCAGCTGCATAGGTCTCAAAAGACGTCGGGAATCCTCGTAGACGGACCAGGAGCCTGGAAGAAAGATGCTGGCAGGCGACCAGTGAAGAGAGTTCGAAGTGATCCAAGCCTGGATCTTGAAGAGAGATGACACCTGAAAGCAGAGGGGACCAAGTTCGAGACTACTAGCCAGTAGTCAGGTGGCACCAGGAGGGCACCGGATGGTAGTCACCTCGACTAGGTGAGTGGGTGACGCTGTGCTCTGCAGATCTCACGGACCAGGAGGCGTTGTCGGCGACCAGGATGGAGGAGCGAGCTGTCCCACGATGGATGAAGCTGTCGGCGTCGCTGGACCCAGGATTGGGCAACAAAGCCTTGGCAAATTCAAGCCCACGGGGTGGACTCAAAATGGCGTCTGGAGTGGACCAGGAGGGTCCGGGGTGCTTCTCTGTTGCAAGGAAGCAAGGGCCAGTCTGGAGCAACCAGACCAGCAGCAGTGATGTCGTCGGGTGTCGTGAAGAAGGCCTCAAGCCAGCCGGCTAGTAGCCACACAGCGCGGTGAGCAGGCAAAAGCAGAAGGGCCCCACGCAGATCGTGGAGATGCTGGAGGGCTGATCTTCGATGCTGGAGCTGCTCAGGGCTGGGGCTTCTCGGACCCCAAAGCACTCACCAGTGGAGCACACGGTGGGCTTGTTGCAAAGAAGTCGTGCAGTCTTGGCGATCGTCGGTCCCTCGAGGTCTCGTCGCACTCACGGTTCTCAGCTTGGCTGTAGAGGTGAGTAGAGGTCAGAGGTGCCAGGGAAGCCGGGTCTCGTCGAGCTGGGCAGTCTGATTCCGGAGGAAGGACTTGCAGCAGACCGCAGTGTTCTTAGGATGGTGCCCGCTTGATGCAGGGTGACTACTCCTTAGCCACAAGGGAGAATCTTGAAGAAGAAATCTTGATGTCCTTTCGCAGAAAGTCGTGTCTTGATTCCAAAGATGATCTAATTTTAACAGGGGGCCCGCTCCTATCTTTATACTAAAAAAGGGGGCTGACCCGGTGACTAGGTCCTGCCTATGGGTGGGACTAGGAAGGGGGTGGTTACACCCCTCTCCCATGCCGGACTTCCCCCAGGCCAAGGGCTGGTGTGCCCCTGGAACTGGTTCTGACCGGCCTATGCGTAGTGAGCACCGGGGTGCCACTCAGCAGTCACCTTCCTGTAAAGCCCTGCCTACCCAGGATACACAAAACCCTGTCCGGGACGGTGCTAGCACCGCCCTCGACAGGAAACCCTTTGTCCAGGCTCCCCTCGCTGGAAGGACTCCCAGCTGCAGGGGGTCAGACTCGTGTCTGTGGTGGCAGCATCCATTTTGTGGAGCTGAGGCTTCGTTTAACTTTAACCGGGGTTCACAATTACATACATGTCGTGTCCCTCTAGAAGGGTGGAATGCTAACCCCTTCGCCAGAATTGGCGAGGAGTTAGTATTCCAATTCGTATGACACCTTACTCGACATGTTTTGATAAAGCAATACCAAAGATAGCATTTAACCGCGAGGATTATAATGCACTTAAGAGTATATGGTATGCGATATCATGGAACAGCTATTAGGACTTGGTTCCGCAAGCTGCAGACAGGCTCAGCTCATGCCAGAGCACCACCTCACACGATTCCAAGCACTCTGCCTTCAGGATTGTTAAGGCCTGCCATAGGAGTGACTTATAGGAATCTGTGTGTCCATTTTTAGGGTTAGATATAGGTATATTATATCTACAGCAAAGGGTGATTACACGACTTTGCCCCAGCTGTCATGCAGCCAGTTGTGTCAAATTTAGGAGGCCAGCCAGGGGTGGCATAATACATACTTCAGCCCCTGGTAGGCCCTGGGTACACCTATGCCCTGAGTTACAGGGTCTGATTAGGTGGCCCAGTACCAATTGGAAATGCACCTAGGGTACATGGAATCCATTTTACAGAGAGAGCAGTAGGCCTGGGGTCCTGATTGGCAGGGTCCCAGGTCGACTATGTCAAAAACCAGCTAAAACACAGGGCAAAAAGTTGGGGGCAACCATAGTCAGGAGGTACCTTCCTACATATATATATATATGTGTGTGTGTATATATATATATATATATATATTATGGGGCACATATAATATAGTGATTCTGGGGTCCCGCGCATGGGCGGGAATATTCGAATGCTTATGACTTTGATGAGGATACCCCTGGAAGAGAACTAGGATTACAGGTATGTAACTCATCCTTCTCATTAGCACTATGAATAGTAGTGATGTCCGAAGCCGGGGTGGCATCCCTCAAGGCCTTTCGTGCACTTCTGTACAGATCGCTTTCACTCCTGTTCCTCCTCCGTCTCCACTTTATAGAGTAAATGCTACTATTAGCCTGTATTTTTATATACAGTTCCTCCTCAGTCTCCACTTTATAGAGTAAATGCTACTATTAGCCTGTATTTTTATATACAGTTGCTTCTGTGTTTAGCATTATATAGGTGTTTTACTATTACTGATTTGGGGAAAGAGTTCTGTTGGATAATGTAACCGGTGCGTGACCAGGAGACCTGCTATGTCATCTTGGCTACCTCTAGCGAATGCTGTTAGATTTCCACAGTGCCTAGCCTGCGACGAGGATGGCCTCACATCGCTATTGGGAGGGTTCCGGTGCTGTCACACCCTAATCTTGAGGGTACGATAACACCAAAAGCCTCCTTTCTGGTTGGGTGATTTGGAGCATCTGTGGTAGAGGCGTGGTCCACGTGCTGTGTCCTGTCTGTATAAATCAGTCGTGTGTGTACTTTAGCGGGTGGCAGTATTTCATGCGTGTGTGCAGGCGCTAGTTGAAAGTATGGTGGCCTATTGAGGATGTATGCTTGCTCTGCACCGGGATAACTCCAGGGTGTAGTATGGCTGTTTACCTTTAGTGTGTGTTATTTGTGTGTGCTTCAGTCGTGGAATACTGGCCGCTTCATCTCCTAGTCTCTCATGGCATCCCAGCGCGTGTAAATAACTGGCCACAGGCGTTACTATGCTAGGCCGAAAAGTGCAGCGAGCCCCTTCCACATAAGATTCAGAGGCATCACCTAGGCCCTGCCACGATCCAGTGCGAGCACCCCAGTACACTGCATTTTAGTACGAGGAAATACCCCAGCATCGCGCCTACAAACAGTAACAAAGGTTTGACTAACTCTACTACCTAGCGTAGCTGAAGAGCCAACTCCCCCCACTGTATCCGGGCCGTACCTACCTCAATGTGCTGTCAGTCACTGGCTACTAGCTCCCATGAGGAATACTACCTCCTTCACTGAGAAGAGCAGCCCTGCAATCAGGCCCACAATCCCACCCTGGAGTTGTTAATATTTCCACACTAACGCACACGTACTATTGCCATGTGTGCATCAGATAGACCCACACTGTTTGAGGCTGTGCATATGTTCTCCAGGGTAGAGCGATACTGTGCTGCATACATGTATGGACTCCGCTGCGAACCAGCTAGGGCTTAGAATGCTACCTTCTGTAGGTATGACAGCCTGGAATTGCCTGAGAAGCTAAATCTACTGACACTATAATTGCTATTTAGCTACCCTTCTAGCATCTGTGCCCCTCACTGCACCTACAGGGCAAATAGCCTCTGTGGTTGTTGACCGTTTTAGACGTTTTTTTTTCCGAAGACTATTTAGATTTCAAGTTGACCCATGTCCGATGACGTGCTTCTTCCAGTTCTGTTATTTGTAACCCATGAGTAGGCCTGGTCTGTTAATTATGCCTTCTTTTAAGATTTACTCTCCTGGTCCCAGTGTGCTATGTGTTGTTGGAGTGTGTGGGCTTGTGAGTGGGGATAATGTGCTGCACACTTGCTGGGACGCTTAACTGGAGATGCTGCTTGCCCAAACAAGAAGGCCCCTAGTCCTACTACAGCTACTCCTGGTGTAGCAAGTCTCCAGATGGGATTAACAGTGTGCCAAGAGCAAATCGGGTTGCACACTGAAGCAGTTCTAGTTTCAGAAGGGGAAGTTCAGTTTGCCACTAGCTGTGTGGCCACCCAACTTAAAGAAATACTTACAATAACCTTGGTTTAATGGAACTTGGCTAGAAGCTCTGAGGGATACGAGTGCCAGTGTCACTATGGTAACCCTGGTTACCCTGGTTTCCCCTGAGCAATACTTGATTGGGAGAACTTACTAGGTCACCAATGCTTGACAGTGTTACCACTAACCATGCAGTGGCTATGGTGACATTAGACTGGGGGGGAGGGAGGTTGTTACTGGCCTGAAACGGGTACTGGTCTCACCAAAGCTACCAGCTGCATGTCTGTGACCTAGATACCTCCGCATGGGCTGAGTTTGAACTGAAAATGCATACAGCAATGCTGGATATCCCTGAGATGGTGTTTGTAAAAACAAAAGCACATAGCAGAAAACAGGGTGAAAAAGAAGTGTTGAAGCCTGACAGTATGGCCCAACCTTCCAAGAGGAAAGGTAAGACGACTGGGGAACCAGCTTCTGTACAGCAAAAGGATCAGGACCCCTTTCCTCAGGGAGACTACTTGGACAACCCAGAGGGAACTGAGCCCATGGAGCTTGACCCTTACTAGGTTGAACTCTTAGGCCCAGGGGGGCCCTCTAGGGAAGAGCTGTGCCTTGGACAGTAGGACTGTCCAACTCTTAAAACGTGAGACAGCAAGCTGCTGCACAGTAAAATGGTGATGTTCGTGGTACCCACAGGGTTTATTGGGAAGAGGGACTACTATACACTGAGGCCAGAGAGCCCATACCTGGAGCCACTAGGAGAGTGGTAGTGCCACAGAAGTTCCTCCTAACATTAACTCATGACATCCCTCTAGCTGGGCATCTGGGCCAAGCCAAAACCTGGGAAAGGCTAGTTGGCCACTTTTACTGGCCCCATGTGATTGGGAAGGTGAAGGAGTTTGTCCGCTCCTGTGTAACCTGTCAAGCTACTGGCAAAACAGGTAATCAACCAAATGCCTGCTTAATTCCACTAGCAGTGGTTGGAGTCCCCTTTGAAAGGGTGGGTGTGGACATAGTGGGTCAACTTCAACCTCCTCCGCATTGGGATACAAATTCATTCTAGTGGTAGTGGATCATGCCACAAGGTATCCTGAGGCAATTCCCCTTAGGATTACTACAGCTCCTGCAGTAGCCAAGGCCCTCACGGGTGTCTTTACCAAAGTTAGGGTTTCCTAAGGAGGTGGATTTAGACCGGTTCCAACTTCATGTCTGCTTACCTAAAACACATGTGGAAAGAGTAGAGAGCAGTACAAATTTTACTACACCCGATCACCCACAAACCAATGGCCTTGTTGATTGATTCAACAAGACATTAAAAGGCATGATTATGGGGCTCCCTGAAACTCAAACAAAAAAAAAAGATGAGATGTCTTCTTACCATGCCAGCTTTTTTTTAAACTTTATTTTGGATTTTACATCGATAACCTTCATCAAGGAGTGCATCACAGTTACACATTTAGTAATAGTACAATATGTATAAAAATATAGGACACCGGAGTACGTAGCACAGCACGGGCACACAATAGTGAGACAGTCAATAATGCAATAATCAAGGCATACAATCCTCCAAAGGGCAATCTATTCAATCATTGCACTCGAGCACACCGCACAGCGGATCCTAGCGCTGTCAGCGGAGCCCAGGCACCAAAACCATTCTTGATCGCCATTGCCGGCGAGACAAGAGGCCACGCCCACTCCGAGGCCACGCCCCCCACCCAACCGGTATAAAAACACTGACTAAAAGTGTAATCGCTGGAACCTGTTACCTCCTGAGGCGGAAGCCGGGAGCACCTGATCCTCATTTTTAAAAATACTTCGCTTGTGTCACGTATTTCTGTGTTTTTAAAACTCACGCTGCTTCCTGGCAGCTCAAAGACTCAGTGTTCACTCGAGCGCACCGCACAGCGGATCCTAGCGCTGTCAGCGGAGCCCAGGCACCAAAACCAATCTTGATCGCCATTGCCGGCGAGACAAGAGGCCACGCCCACTCCGAGGCCACGCCCCCGGCCCCTCTCTGGCTAGAAATTATGTGCATCTACCGTACGCGCAGTGGGCGGGCGCGCCTAAGGCAAGCCCGTCTTCGCCCGTCCTCGCCAAGTCCTCGCCTCTCGCCAGACCCCCTGCCCAAAAATCATATGTATACGATAGCAACCTACTATGGTCACTCAACCCTGGCCCAAGATGTAACAAGTTAGAGGGATGCATTGGTCGAACCGCCCTTCAGTGTAAAAGCTGCAATCTGGTTATTCCGGAGCCACGCCCAATCAGCCACAAAGTTACCAGAAGGAATGAAACTTCACTTACCATCATGCAGCTTAATGTCAGATCCCTGGTCAAACACCATGCGGAGGTAAGAACGCTTTTAATAGACTAGAACCCGGACATTATGTTTCTGTGTGAAACCTGGCTTAAAGATGACCTAACCAGCATACCCAATCTAGCACTACCGGATGGGTTCTCCATGACCTGCATCAATAGGGACTCGAGAGGAGGTGGCATTGCCGCCATACATAGATCTTCCTTTACCTGCTCCTTCCAAAAGGAAAGTATTGTAACAGTGAATGCGCTCGCTTCAAAATTGCCACGAACCCCCATTGCTCTCTCTCTGGCCTCTTTATCTACAGACCCCCGGGGCCTTCCATGAAATCCACTGAAGAGCTCCTTGAGGCAGCTCATGCACTGATCACTGGCTCAGCTAACTTTACTATCCTAGGGGACCTTAATCTACACCTAGATGACACCTCGAATGCTAAGATCAGCAACTTCTTAGCGGACCTAGCTGCTTTGCAGCTGACCCCGCTCGTCCAAACCCCCACACATGTCGCGGGCCACTTACTTGACCCGGTGTTCACTAATATCCCGGAAGCCAGGGCCGACGATCCCAAACCCATGGCCTGGACTGACCACTCGCTAGTAACTTTTTCAATACCGAGCACCTCCCCTCCCGTAAAAAAGGCACCCACCTCATGCCTGAAACGGCCTTGGCACAAACTCCAACACTGTGACCTCGCTGTCAGCCTAGGTGAACCTAACTTGGAGGATACAAACGACATTAAAACGGCGTATGCGTCCTTCCAGGATTGGATCACCAAGAGACTGGATGCTACTATACCGGCCAAGTGGACTAAAGGACGGAGCACCCCCTCCAACCCTTTGAGGAAAGTATGTAAGAAAGCGGAACGGCAATGGAGAAAACACTGCAAGCAGGAGGAAAAAAACGCATACTTGGATGTGCTTAGAACATACCACAAAGCAATATGCGTAGCTCGCGCAGCCTTCTACGCTAACGAGATCAAAACAAGCCACAACCCCACGAAAACTATTTTCCAAATCGTACAGAAATTACAAAACGGAGACAAGCCTGCATCACATCACCTCCACCCAGCAATGTGAGGATCTAGCCACCTTCTTCACTGAAAGTGAAGAAAATTTACAATTCCTTCACCCAGAACCGTCCAGAGGACATGAGCTCTCCCAACGCCACCTTCGAGGGCTCCAGGCTCACATGCCTACCCGCTATCTCTAGCGAGGAACTATGCAGGAAGGTGAAATCTGGTGCCCCCACAGATCCGATGAGGCCAATCCACTTCCTGGGAGCCTTGGAATTTTTCCTCCCATCCTTGACCTCACTCCTCAATCTCTCATTTGCCACGGTACCCACCTGCTGGGAACAGGCCTGCGTCACTCCCATTATAAAAAACCTTCCCTAGACCCCTCCAAACCGGAGAACTACCGGCCCGTCTCACTGCTCCCATGGGTGGCGAAACTAGCGGAAGCCCACGCGAACAAAATACTTAATGATCACATGGCGAAAAACAACATCCTGGACTCCTCCCAACATGGGTTCAGGCCGGGCCACAGCACGGAATCCTCTCCTGACCTCCACGGAAAACTTACGGGAAATAATGGACACCAGTAAAAGTGCCGCGCTGATACTGCTCGATCTCAGCGCGGCCTTTGATACGGTCTCCCATGCCATCCTACTAAAACGCCTGGAAAACATCGGGATCGTAGACTCGGCACTACAATGGTTCCGGTAGTTTCTGACTAAAAGATCTTTCCGGGTATCTGCCCCCCGTTCATTTCCCAACCCCAAGACATAGGACAAGGAGTCCCACAGGGCTCTGCCCTCAGTCCATCCCTGTTTAATCTATATATGCAACCCCTGGCGGAGGTTGCCAAAAAATGGGACCTCACAATGGTGTCGTACGCCGACGACACACAGTTGGTCATCAGCCTCAACGAAGGCCCCTCACCCGAGGCCACGAGATTCAGGGATGGATTGACCGCCGTCGCAAACTGGATGACGGCAAACTGCCTCCAACTCAACGGTGGCAAAACCGAGGTGCTGATCTTGGGGAAAAACCCTGACAGCTGGAGTGACCTCTGGTGGACCCACTCACTGGGCCCAGCCCCCCCCCGAAAACTCTGGCAAAAAACCTAGGAGTTTGGCTGGACTCTGCACTCAACTTCCAGGCGCATACTAAAAAAGTTGCCTCGACTTGTATTGGATTATTGAGAAGCCTCAACCCCATCTTAGGCTACTTTGACTCCAAAACGCGGCAACTTATCGTTCAATCGACCATCATGGCCAGATTGGACTATGCGAGTGTCCTGCTGTTAGGAGCTAACAAAGCTGAAATTAAGAGATTCCAACGGATTCAGAATTCCGCTGCCAGGGCAATAGTAGGCCTGCCTAGAAGGTGCTCCGCGAGAGCTACCATTCACAGATTACATTGGCTGCCCGTGGAAGCCCGTATCCAATTCAAGGCCCTCATCTTTGCCTTCAAAATTCTGAATACCGAGGGGCCAGAGCTCCTTCGCCCGTTGCTAACGCCCTATAATCCCCAACGCAACCTCCGGTCCAAGGGGCAACATCTAGTCATGGTACCCCACACGAAGTTCTGTCGCATCGGAGGACGCTCTTTCAGACTACTGGGGGCCAAGTTATGGAACTCCCTTCTCCTCCATATCCGTTGCATCGACAACCTACTAGCTTTCCGCAGAGCTATCAAAACTCCTCTCTTTCCCCCTTGTAGGTCTCCTTCTTTTCTCTACTCAGCTGGTTTGTGTTATGGTTCTAGCGCCGGGACGCCCCGTTGCTGGGGCAGCTGTTGCGCTTTACAAATTGCATAACATAACAAATTGCTTAACATAACATTTCCCACAAAAAATGCTTCCACATTGTCATTAACATTTCACAACAGAGAGTGTCTCCAGCAACAAGAATCAAGGAGTAGGCCTCATGGCGAGAAGTTGTATTAGTTACACATAATATCCTCATTTCCCCTCCCAGGGGCTGTTCATTGCTACTTATCAAAATCTCGGGCAGTATCTTACCATCTAATATCTGTTCATATGGCGGGGGAGTATCTAGAGGAAACGCCGGGGGGGGGGGGGGGGGGGGTGGCTTCGGAATCAGCCCAAGGTTCCCTCTGCATTGTCAGCTTGAACTTGGGAAACGTAACACCTCAAAGGGGCCCATACATCACTGGGCCGTGAAGCGGTAGGTAATAAGTCAGAATATGTGTTAAGTTGTTCCTGGCAATATGTTAAGTCATGTAGCCATTCTTGAATTTTGGGGCCCTGCCTCTGCCCCATCGACAGGCAACCCTCCTTTTCGCTACTAGGAGAGCCAAAGCAACAAATTTGCGGTGTGCCGCCTGTAGGGGCTCCACGTACCCCAACAGTGTCAGTACAGGGGATGGGTTGATCAGTGTTAATCATTTTGGACAGTGCAGCAAATACTTGAGCCCAATAGAGTTGGACCGGTTCGCATGCCCAGGCAAGATGTAGGAAGTCAGCCCGGCACCTGTCACAATTGTCAGTAGTGCGGAGCTGTAGTCGACACATACGGGCAGGGGTATAATACATCCTATGTAGGAATTTATAGTGTATGATTCTATGCCAGCTGCTCGCAGATATGCGTTCAGTCTGCTGAAGGCACAACGTCCACTGTTTGTCTGTGAGGGGACTTTCGAGTTCCAGGCCCCATTTCCGTCGTGCTATCAAAGGCTGGTAGTCTATTTGTGTATGCACCGTCCTGTAAATAGTTGACACTAGTTTGCAAGGATTGTCAGTTTGGAGTATAAGCTGCAGAGGAACTAAGGCATCAGGTTCGGTAGGAAAGTCAGGCGTTAACGCTTTAAGCCCTTGACGGAGCCTAATATAGAAAAAAATGTCAAGTGGGGACGGTCGTATGCCTTCATATAAGTGTTCCATGTAGCGAAACGTGTCGTTGTGGTATAGGTCACCCCAAGTTTTCACATGAATCTTGTGGAGTAATTTGCGAAACCCCCCTTCCTGCAATAAGGGCATAGCCGGATGATAAGCCAGCGGTAGCAGCGGCGCATAGAGCATTGTAGCTCCAAGACTAGTAGTCAGTCGAGACCATGCCGTGACCGTGCTCATCACTGTTGTAGGTGTTTTATCCCTGCCAGGTACCACAGAGTAGAGAGCGCCTTCTCTAGGAATAGGATGGGCCAACCAGTGCTCAGCGGCTAGCTGAGGCATATATCAAGCTGATGCACCCAGTAGTATGCATAATGAGCCTGTGCTGCCTGATAATATAGCTCGAAGTCAGGTACTCCGAAGCCACCCTGAGTATAAGGTCGAGTCAAAGTGTCCCATCTTATCCGAGGGGATTTACAGCCCCATATGAGCTTTATGAGTTCTGATCGAAGCTGTTGGAAAAAAGATTTTCCCGGGTAAAACTGGATATTCAAAAAAAGGTACAGAAGTTGTGGGAGGATCACCATTTTAATCAAGGATGTTCTACCTGCCATAGAAATGGGCAGGGTAATCCAACGTGCAACGTTGTCTGTGATGCGATTCATAGTAGTGCCATAGTTGGCACGAAGTAGTTCATCCCTGTCTTTCTCAATGTGTATGCCTAAGTATTTGAGATCCCCGTCACTCCAGGAAACGGGATAGTCTAAGTCAAATCGTGTTGTGGAGGTTGTTAGCGGGAAAATGCAAGATTTACCCCAGTTAATCTGGACGCCAGAGAGCCTCCCAAACTGTATGAATTCTCTAAGAACGGGGTTTAAATTTTCGATTGGATCGCGTATATACAAAGTGATGTCATCCGCATACATTGATATCAATATTTGCCGTTAAAAGCATCGCAGCGCCCTGTCATTATGATGTTGGCGTAATTTGGCAGCAAGGGGTTCCGTGGCTATCGCGAATAAAAGAGGTGAGAGGGGGCATCCTTGCCTGGTTCCCCTGGTGATGGGTAATTCTTCAGATAATCTGCCGTTGATGAGTACTCTGGCAACGGGCCGTTCGTAAAGAAGCCGAACCCAGGAGATAAAGATCAACGGAAAACCCATTCTCTCCAACACCCGAAAAACATCCCATTCAAGGGAGTTAAACGCCTTGGTGGCGTTGAGGAAGACCGCCGCCATTGGCAGATCTTCGTGCACTGAGTTAAGAACCGAGAAAACGGTTCGCAGATTATGTGAGGTTGCTCTTCCAGGCACAAATCTGGATTGGTCAGGCAGTATAAGGGTGGGAAGGAGAAGACTGATACGGTTAGCAATAAGCTTAGCAAGCACCTTAACATCGCAATTAAGTAATGAGAGTGGGCGATAGGAGTCACATTTAGTCGCAGGTTTGCCGGGTTTGAGTAGCGAAGTGATGAGCGCAACTCACATAGACGGTGGTAGATGGCCTACCTCCAGGGCGTCCTCATAAACCTCACTTAACACTGGGGCCATAAAGTCAAAATAAGTTTTATAAAACTCTATCGGAATACCGTCCAACCCAGTGGCTTTCCCTGACCTCATGCCCATAATTGCCTCCCGAACCTCGTCCAGTTCAAACGGCGCACTAAGGAAGGCCCTTTGGGCATCACTCAGCCATCCAAGGGAGACGTCAGCTAGATAGTCCTGCAACCGAAGTGCTCCCACTCTAGAGGACTCATACAATGTACTGTAATGTGACACGAAGGAATTGAGGATTTGTGTAGTGTCTCGAACCACCAGCCCATCCGGGTTTTCGAGTTCAAGTATGATATTAGGTGTGTGAGCTAGCCTAATCGTGGAGGCCAAGGCCTTCCCAGGTCTCTCGCCCTCACAATAACGGCGTGCGGTCCAGTATTTTCCTCTAAAATTCGATTCCCTTGCAGCCTCAGTAGTGTATTCAGAAATCTTATCCCGCACCTGTAAGAGTGTAGCCTCAGTGGGAGCAGTAGCCAGTGTAGTCTCCAATAATTTAAGGTCCTTCTCAAGTGCTCTTATCCTGGCAATAATAGCCTTCAAGACCCCGGCTCCCTTGGCGATGCATATCCCTCTGAGCGTCAGCTTGAATGCATCCCAAATAGTTTCCACATCTCTAACTGAATCTTTATTCCTCCTGAAAAAATCTAAACATTCCTCTCTAAGTTCTTCCTGAAAGGTGATGTCCAATAACATCATAGGCTGCATCCGCCAAGCTGTCGTGGGGGGGCCTAGGTACCTTGAGTGCAGTGTAATTTTCACAGGGGAGTGATCGGAATAAGTCCTGGGGAGGTGTTCTGCATTGGTAAGTGAGGTGTAGATCAATGATGTTGGGAAAATATAGTCAAGTCTGGCCCACGAGCGCACCTGGGCAGTGAAGTGTGTGCCTTCACGTGTATCAACGTGTAGGCGTCAATCAGGCTATGATCAGTGAGTGTAGCACGTAATTCCGTACGCGCCTTAGTTTAGTGTTGAGGGGCTGGGTGTGATCTATCCAAGGTGGGGATCTAATGTGGTATTAAAGTCTCCTCCCCAAATAATGTGATGGGGCCCCGTTCCCATAATTGCCGCCCATAACTCAGTGAAGAAACTCTGGTCATCAGTGTTAGGACCATAGCAACATATCAATGTGACTGCCGTATGCCCCAGCCTGCCCCACATCATGCAATATCGCCCCTGAGTCTTATTTATTTGCAGGTTTGTATAGCGCTAGGAATAGACTCCCGTAGGAGTATCTCCGCGCTTGAGACAGCCGGCATGAAGGGCTGGAGGTAGTAGCATTAAAATTATAAAGCTCGCTAAAACAATTACCTAGTTCCAGAATAGAGATTTGCTTAGCTAGTATTGACTAAACAAAGTTTTCAATTGCTTCCTAAAAAGGAGATGGTTGGGGCATTGTCTCAGTAAGAGTGGGAGCACGTTCCACAAATTGGGACCTACCACAGACAGTCTATCTTGGTCCCAGCAATAGCAAAGGGTACGCCCTTTTTCACCAAGATTGCTGTACCTCTAGCGTATGTCGAAAAAGACGAGAATACAGTGTGGGCTGCCCAACGGCTGGCAAAGGTGTGTGTAGTTTGCTTCCTGAAGTGGGTTTCTTGCAGGAAGGCTATGTGAATTGAGTGGCGGTCTAGATATGCCAGTACCGGTCTACGCTTCCTGGGATCCCCCAGGCCTCGTACATTCCACGTTAAGATATTCAGGCCAGTATCACCCATCCGTGGCATATGGTCCCATCTTGTGGGGGAGCACTTGCCAAGGGCCGCGATCCATCACTCCGTGCTGTGGTGAAGCCTGCACTCCGGTGCCTAATAAAAGCCTAATGCTTGTGTGTGTAACTTGCATTGTGAGACCACTGTCTCGTTTACTATTACAAAGTCCTGATGTGTCAAGATTTAGCAACTCTCTGGTAGGTTTCGTGCCAAACAGTGTTACATAGTTAAGAAACAAAACTACCCCTCTTCCCCAACAACTTCAACAGTCGCAACCTAGAAGCCTGCACAGAAGCAAATGCAATCGACTCCATAGGTCGCGTCAAATCATGCGCACGATACCACCTTCTAATCTCCCCATATGGCAAGGTCCCAGTAAACAAAATTATGTGTAGTGCAAAAAAGTCAGTATATCGTTGTGCCGGGAAACACCCATCCCCCCCCCCCAGCATCGCCACATAACATAGTATGCACTGGCACTCGCTCTATCGCAGGATCGGTACCAGTGTGTGATAAAAGCATCACTTGCAACAAGTGCCATGTAACGAAAGTGCTGAAACATGCATCGCAAGCATAAAATAGCATGCAGTAATACCAGCAATTTAAGATAGGCAAGAAAAAAGGCACCGAAGCGCCACGTCGCTCTAGGAAGCGCACGTCCACCCTCCACCCACTGAAGCAGCCCCAACTTGCCAGTAACCCCAATTTCCCCCCCACCACCCTTAACAAATCCAAAACAACCCAACATTTGGATCAAAGTCAACAAGTGCAATGGGGTATTCCCTTCAGGGTGCAGTCTAGTTGCGCACAAATCCACCCCCCACACCTCGCCCCTCGTCCTGTACGGCCACATTGGGGCTCAATCGGGTAGGGGGGGGGGGGGGGGGGGGTTACCTGGAATACTTTACCACTAGAAGTCCAATGTCCATCCCATGACCTCCAAGCGGCTCTTGAGGCTCGATCTGCGGCAGGCCCTCCAGTAGATCTGAGAGGAAAGTAGTGAAATGAAATATCGCCCAAACAGGAAGTGATCAGTGTTACTCATCTTCGTTTGGCGAATGGAAGTCATCTTGCTTGTCATCACGATTACGCCTGTCCCCAGCGCGGTCACGTTTCAGAGTTTTCACAAAGTCTTCCACCTGCTGTGGGTTTGTAAAGAAGTGCTGCTTGGCCTGATGTGTCACTCTCAGTTTGGCGGGGTATAATAGTGCATAATCCACCTGTAGCGCTTGAGTTTTTTTTTTACGTCCACGAATTTTCGGCGCTGTTCTTGCACCACAGGGGTGAAGTCAGGATAAATAGAGAAGGAGACCCCATCACAGGTAAGGGTGCGGTTGGTGCGCGCTGCCTTCAGTGAGGCGTCTCGGTCTCGATAGCTAAGGAGACGCCGATGATGGGCCGTGGTGGTGCTCCAGGGTTAGGCCGCAGCCCCACCGATCGATGTGCTCTTTCGACAATAAACTGTTTGGAGAATGCGTCTGGACCAATCGCCGGTGTGAGTATTTTTTCCACATAGTCCTCCATACGACCTGTGTTGGTAGACTACGGCACACCTATGACGCGTATATTATTCCGGCGACTGCGGGCTTCCAACTCCTCGTTTTTAGCCGCAATGACTCGTAGAACATGGTCCATTCTCGAGAGTTGCGTTGTATGAGAGGCCGTGGTATCATCGGTGTCAGAGATGCGCCGTTCAGTTGCAGTGATGCGTTCCTCATGCACATCTATTTTTTGGACCATGGCGTCCATTCTGGAGGACATCCTGTCTACTTTGTCCACTATAGTGGCGAAGCCTTGCCTCATCTCCTGCATCATCTGCTGCAAGTCGGCTGTGACCGAGGTGGCGCCATGTTCGGCCGTTGTAATTGGCCTGGGAGGTTCCTGCGTGCTTCGGAGCCCTTCTTGGTCGTGAGCGGGTCAAACGATAGCTTGGGTTGTCGATCTGGTTTGCCCATCGTAGGCCTTTTGTAGGGGGCTTGACGCAGTCGGCGAAAGACGCTGCCCACGGGTGCCACGGAGTGGGCTGGTGTCCGAGTTCATAAATGACTTCCCCTTGTTTCGTCACACTTCTTGTGAATACCGCAATGCCCCTTTTGCGAACCGTGCAGCAGTGGTGAGTACACAGTCAGTTTACTAGTGTGGCAGAATGGCCCCAACACAGGTAGGGTATGCAGGGCAGCAAGCCGCTTTCCGGAGGTCAATGCACCAGAGTTCAGAGAGAAATGGGGGCTGGGTTATCCCCAAAGCACATACAGCACGTACAGGTTCCCTTCCATACCGGCTGTGTGTCTCTAAGCACGGAGAGGAGGCAGTGCGCTGCTCCAAGACCCCAAGTTGTAGTCCTGATGATGGTGGGGGGGGGGGGGGGGGGGGGGGGAGCAGCAGTCGATCGGGAGCAAGCAGCTGTCGTCCCGGCCACCCAGGCCCCCACAACACCCCCAATACCTCTGAGTCTTGAAGCCGCCGTGCTCTGTGAAGGCCAGAGGAGATGGTTGCTATTCTCCGGGTCCGGTCGTCCTACGCTGCTCAGTGTCTCCATGAAATAACGTCGATCCCGAACGGGGGCTATAAGCATGCGCTTCCCAGTGGCGTCCTCGATAGTAAGCTTTCCCGGCGTGGACAGTGCAACCCGAATGGGCTCAGTGTTCAGGAAATTACCACGGCGTAATGAGCACTTTAGGGCCTTGACTCCTCGTGGTGCGACGCGGGCTCCCGTAGGTCGCCGATCCCGCCGGCCTCAGCAGCCAGTTCCGAGCTCGGCTCCGGTCCAAGATTCCGGGCGCTGCTACAAGCATCTTAAAAACGGCAAATCAGATTTCCCTGAAGAGCTACACCGAGGCCGCCAGACAGCCTCCTCTCTGTCCGAGAGGGGTCAGGAAGGGCAAAGGTGGCGGAATAGAGAGGATAAATGTTGGATAATCATCCAGGCAGCAGGAGCCTCATGTGAATGCAGCCATACTGCTTGCGCGCTCACTAGCTCCCCCTACCATGCCAGCTTTTCACTTGAGAGGTGCCACAGAAGCGTGAAGGGTTTCCCCCTTTTGAAATTCTGTTTGGCCATCCTGTGAGGCGACCACTATCTTGTAAAAGATGGTTGGAGAAGCCTCTCCAACAACCCAAACAAGATATTGTGGACTATCTACTTGGCCTAAGGTCAAGAATGGCTGAGTGCATGGGAAAGGCATCCACAAAACTTGAGTTCAGCCAGGAGCTTCAGAAGCACTAATATGACCTAAAAGCTGCACTGGTTGAATTTCAACTTAGGCAAAAGGTGTCTTTTTTGGAGCCAGTGGCACCAAGTGCTCTCCAGGGCAGATGGTGTGGCCCTTACCCTATCCTAGAAAAGAAGAGTGAGGTCACCTCTTGTTTGCCCTGAGCACAAGCAGGACACCCAAAAGGGTTATCCATGTGAACCACCTTCAGCTCTTCCATGACTGAGCTGACATCACCATGCTGATGGTGACCGATGAGGATCAGGAGACAGTGGACCTCTCCCCGACCTCCTCTCATACAGTATGTATGTATTTATTTTTATAAATCGCACATTTCACCGGTAGGTCTCACAGCGCTGGCAGAGGATATGAGTCATGCGAGAGAGAGGAGTTGTTATGCTGGTGCCTTGAATAGTACTGTTTTCAGATCTTTTCGGAAGATTTTGTGATTTTGATTGGATCTTAAAGCTGTAGGCAGGGAGTTCCATGCCATGTGGCCCACCTTCGAGAAACTCCTGTCTCCATTTCTGACAGTACGGACTCTTGGTATCTTTAGGAGATATTTATTTGAAGATATTAGTGTTCTTTCCGGGCAATATCCCTGACGTTAGTTTTTAAATATTTCGGGCCTTGTCCATTTAAAGATTTGTGCACTAGGCAACAGATCTTGAACCTTATGCGCTTTCTGACTGGAAGCCAGTGCAGTTTCTTCAGGCAAGGGGCAGAGGGGGTGCGTGGGGGTAGGTCAAGGGTCAGTCTGGCTGCTGCGTTTTGGAGTGTCTGCAGTTTACTTAGTGTGCCCTCGTTTGCGTCAGCTAGGAGAGCGCTACCATAGTCAAGGCGGATGGTAATTAAGCCTTGAATCAATGGTTTACGATAGAACAAGGGCAGCCGTTTGAATATTTTCCTTAGGCTCCTCATGAGACCTATGCGGGTATGTACTAATTTATTCGTATGGGGAGCCATGGACAGCTTGTCATCAAGGATGAAGCCCAGGTTCCGAACAGTGTCTTTTGGAGATGGGCAGGGTCCAAGTTCCGGCGGCCACCATTCTTGGGACCAGATGGATTTGGCTGCACCGTAAAGCATTATTTCGGATTTGCCTGCATTAAGCATTAGGAAATTATTGGTCATCCAGCTCTTTATTTCTAGCATACAATTCCTGAATCTCACTTTAGTCTCTGCTGGATCAGAGCCAAGGGTTATAAGAATTTGGGTATCGTCGGCGTACGACAGTGTGTCGAAGCCGAAGTCCCTAATTATTTTGGCCAATGGTGATACGTAGACGTTGAATAAGGTTGGGCTTAAAATTGAGCCCTGGGGCACTCCCTTGTCGTTATCAATAGCATCTGATGAGAAAGGTCCTGATTTGACCCTAGAGCTACGGCCTGTGAGATAGCTCTGGATCCAGCCCAGGGCTTGGCCTTCGACACCACGCCAGTCGTTTTAATAGAATCTGTGGGATATGGTGTCGAAGGCCACCGAAAGGTCTAGCAGGATGAGAATAGCCGACTGTTTGGAGTCTAGTGCCAACCGGATATTATCAACCACCTCTATCAGTGTGGTCTCAGTGCTATGGGAAGCTCTGAATCCTGACTGTGAGGAATCTAATAGTGAGTGTCTTTCAAGGAATTTTACCAATTTTGCATTGATGATAGATTCCATTGATTTACCAAAGAGTGGTAGTAAAGATATGGGGCGGTAGTTCACCGGTTGCTTGGGGTCTGCGTTGTTTTTCTTAAGGATTGGCCTCACAATGGCTTCCTTCCAGGGGGTGGGGAATAAGGCACGAGTTAGGGACATATTAAAAATCGAGGTCGGTGTGGGAGTCAGGGCAGGTGCTAGTTTGGCTAAAATCGGTGCGGACGCTGGGTCTTTGGGGGAACCTGATTTAGCCTTTTTTAGTATGTTGGCTACCTCGTCCTCCGTGATTGTTCCGAAGTCGGCTAAATTTTGCTGTATGGGATTTATAGTGGAGGGATCAGCATGGCATGGCTCACTAGTTGTGCCTGTTTCTGTGGGAAATGATTCATGGATTGTATTAATTTTGTCTTTGAAGTAGGTGGCTAGTTCGTCGGCCCAGTCCTGGGATTCCTGAATGACCTTTTGGCAGGCAATGGGGTTTGAAAAGTCTTTTACAATTGCATAAAGTTCTTTCTGTGAATTACCAGCTGCTTTAATTTTTTCCCCAAGATAGCTTTTCTTAGCATTGGCGATTTTGTTCATATATTCTTTATGAGCAATTTTATAGTGGGATCCACAGTCCCAAAGATGGGTCAGTGGATGCAGTTGTCTTTTCAGACTCCCTCTCTGCCAAACAGCGGACTGATTGCAAGCAGGCCATCCTCGACTGGGTAGCTCCAACAACCCAGACCCAGGTCTGGGCATTCCTTGGCTTGACTGGGTACTACAGGAGGTTTGTGAAGGGTTATGGGTCCATTGTGGCTACCCTCCAACAAGATGTCTCTGAGCTAGGGATAGGAGCGGTCCTATCCCAGACCAATGATGAAGGCCAAGACCAACCTGTTGCTTTAATAAGCAGAAGGCTTCTCCCCAGGCAGCAGCGTTGGAGGCCATTGAGAGGGAGGCCTTTGCGAGGGAGGCCTTTGCTGTGGTTCGGTCCCTGAATAAGCTGAGACCATACCAGTTAAAACTGTTCAGAACTCTGAGAGGGCTAATGCAAATGAGAGGTGAAAATCCTAAACTGTTGAGGTGTTCCATCTCCCTACAGAGAATGGACTTTGTAGTGGAACACAGACCTGGAACTGCCCATGCCAATGCAGATTAACTTTCCAAGTTCTACCACTTAGAAAATGAAGACTCTCTAGGGAAAGGTTAGCCGCCTCCTCTTGCGCTTGGAGAGGGGGTGGGGGAATGAGGATGAAAAGGTGCCCTCTTTCTACATAGTTGCCCCCACTTTTTGCTGAATTGCTGTGACTGAGTGTTCCCTGGGCTCCTGCTAATCTGGGAAACAGGGCCTATGTTCTTTTCCTAAAAATGCATTGAAGCCTAAACCCAATTGGCATCTTGGCCACAGGTCAGCCACTGTTAAATGCTCCTACCGGTACCCAGGGCACTGTGATCAGAGAAGGCCACTCTTAGGGTTCCTGTACCACTACACTCACACACTGTCTTTGCAGGCTTCGTGTTTTGGTGCAGAACAAAATTAAGTCGATATGGGGCACATCTGTGTGCCATGCCTACGATGCACTGGTCTGGCATAGGTCAGTTACCCCTCTAGCTGGGTGCACTATACCAGTGGTGAGGTTACAGGTGCATGAGCCCTGTACCCCTACAGTGTCTAGGTCCATTATTTGACATTGTAAGTGGAGTGCTTACACCTTGCTGCAATAGGTGTATATCTACAGAACAGACAACATATGTCTTTTTAGAGTTCCTGGTGCTAAAGCATTTATGGAAGGACTTAAAAAAAAAAAACATGGAATCTCAACATTGTCCATACCAAACTAATGGTTCCATCTTTGGAGCCATTGCATAGATGTGAACTGCAATTTCTCTCTTTGGAAGGTAGCTTTCCTCATAGCTATCACATCACTGAGGAGAGTGGGTGAGATTCAGGCACTAACCATAGAAGAACCATTTTTACAAATGCACCAAAATAAAGTGGTTCTTCGGACCAACCCAAAGTTCCTACCTAAAGTCATTTCTACCTTTCATATCAACCAATCTGTTGAGTTGCCTGTGTTCCTCCCTCAACCAGATTCTGTGGCAGAACCTGCTCTACACACCTTAGATGTGAAAAGCGTATTACTCTAGTACAGCATTTCCCAAACTGGTCCGCGGACCCCCAGGGGTCCGTGAGACATTCCCAGGGGGTTTGCAGGGCTCGAGTGCCTGTCGTCCTAGTGAAAAATGAAATGCCCTTGCGTCCTCACAGCACACAAGAGCGGTGAATGTTGGTGCGGGGGCGGCGAGACCACAACAATACAATCGGAAGGCGGGGCAGCGAATGGGGAGTCAGGGGGGCGGGGGCACAGTGGCTGGGGAAACTAGTAGAACAGAAAGCAAAAGGGGCACAAAAACAAGGAAAAAACGAGTGGCGCAGAAGGGCACAAAAAACGAGTGGAAACTGAGTGGAACAGAGGGCAGAAAGGTACAAAAACGAGTGGAACAGAGGGCAGAAAGGCACAAAATCGAGTGGAACAGAGGGCAGAAGGGCACAACTAGTTAAACCGAGGCCAGAAAGGTACAAACGAGGGCAAGCGCAGAAGGGCACGAAAAACGAGTGGAACAGAGGGCAGAAAGGCACAAAAGACGAGTGGAACAGAGGGCAAATGGGCACAAAAACAAGGGAAAAATGAGTAGCACAGGGCAGACTGGCACAAAAAACGAGTGGAACAGAGGGCAGAAAGGCACAAAACGAGTGGAACAGAGGGCAAAAGGGGCACAAACGAGGGGAAAATGAGTGGCACAGGGCAGACTGGCACAAAAATCGAGTGGGACAGAGGGCAGAAAGGCACAAAAAACGAGTGGAAAAGAGGGCAAAAGGGGCACAAAAACGAGGCGAAAATGAGTGGCACAGGGCAGACGGGCACAAAAAACGAGTGGAACAGAGGGTAGGAAGGCACAAAAAACGAGTGGCACAGAGGCAAAATACAGAATTCAGAAATATAGGGGCAGCTAAGAACAGAAGGCAGGACGGACAGAGGCATGTGGGCAGTGAGGGGAACAGAAGGGAAAGCCGGGCAGAGACACGGGGCAGCGAGGGGTACAGAGGGAAGAAAAAGGGGCACGGACCACGTACAGGCAGCAGGGGAAGACTGACACCAGCAGTCAGACACAACAATGAAAATACAGGCAATACAATAAAAGCAATAAAGCTTTGAAAGGCACATGTGTATATGTTACCGTTACTTGGCAGGCAGGTAAAAATAGATGCGGCCAGGATTAGAAGTATGATTTTCGTGCTGCTGTCTGATAGTTCACCCAAGTGAACTATGTGTGTTGTCAAGCTTTCATATTCAGACATATCAAGCTTTCATATTCAGACATATCAAGCTCTTATGTTGGCAAGGGACGGGGCAGTGGGCCTCCTAACAGGAGAGGGTTATGTATGTGCCACGCGGGGCCTCTCTGAAATATGCCTTAACTGCACTACTCACCCCTTGGTGGTAAAATGTCGTTCTGCGGTCTGTGACTAAAGATTGTCTAACAGGGGTTTATGGTAATTGGCATAGCATTGTTCCATGATCTCGCTGAAACGATATGCCTTCTGTGCAGATTGCCATCTCTTGCACTTCCATGATGAACTCCTTACATGGATCTTGAATTTGCTCAGTGCACAAAGCGACGAGTCCTGTGTACAATCTTGTTAGAATTTTCACTATATTTGTTGCTTCTTGGGGCATGTCTTTATTATAAAATGCTTTATAATTGAATAATATTATAGACCTTAAACTGTGAATAGGTAAAAATGTTAATAATTCACAATCATTCAACCTGTTGCTTCATGGAAGGGCCCCCACTCCAAGGCTCTGGAATGAGAATGTAGAGGTGCTGCCATGGCTGAGAGCAGGAGACTTGTACCACTAAATAATACACTGCTGTATGCATACATGTCCATACCAATAGACCCAATTCAGGCTGTCTCCCTCTTGAAATTGCCTCTGCTTCAAAAGCCGTTTTAAAAATAAATTTAAATTGTATAAATTGCTTGGGGGTCCCTGGCTTCCAGCAGTGATTCAGTGGGGGTCCTCAGAAGTCAAAAGTTTGGGTACCACTGCTCTAGTACATTGAAAGGACAAAACCTTTCCAAAAGGCCAAGCAACTATGTGTTGCTTTTGCTCCACCACATAAAGGCAATCCTGTTTCAAAAGCAAAACACACATTACCAATTTCTCCTGTAGCACGCTCCATTCGCATACTAGGGGCCTCTATTGCATTCTTAGCAAATATACCCATAAATGACATTTGCAATGCTGCCACATGGTGTAAACCACACACATTTACAAAGCACTATTGTGTAAATGTCTTAGCTAGACAGCAAGCTAGGGTGGGCCAAGCAGTTTTGCCTACACTATTTCAAACAGCTGCAACAGCTACAGGTTAGCCACCACTTTGGGAGATAACTGCTATATAGTCTATGCACCTTATGTGATCTACAGCTCACATGCCTCGAAGGGAAAATGCTACTTACCACAGTATGCATCTGTTCTCTGCATGTGGAGCTGTAGATTCACATGCGCTCACCCTCCTCCCCGGTTACCTATACCTGTTGCAGTAGTATCTTACTTGGATACATTATACATGGACATCTCTCTTTACTACTCTACTGACTCCATCACCCTCTGTGGCAAAACAATCTAACAATGGAGTTGATACCCATGCTCACTATCACCAAAAGGAGGACTCTACTCACCTCATGACTAGGAAAGACTTCTTTGAAGAAAAACTTGCAAACATCCGGACCCAACACCAGATGGCAGGAGTACACAAAGCATGTGAATCTACAGCTCTACATTCCAAGAACAGATGCTTACTGGGTAAGTAGCATAATCCATTAGGGGCAAACCCGAATTTTGCCTGGTCAGACAAGAAGAAACGAGAAGGACTGAAGAGCTGTGCTGAAGAGGACACCAACTGCCTTGGCACCAGCCCTACCGGCTTGTCCCAACCTCCACCTGCTACAGCAGAATCCTCGTGTGTCCTACAAGAACCCAGAGAACCTGCCCTGCCTTCCCAAACCAGACTTTGTCTCCTGTAAGCACTGGATTTGCTCACCCTCACTTTGACTGGCCAATTCCGTGAGTCTTCACACGATGCCCATGGCCCGAGTTAGTGGCCCAACACCATGAGGAGCTCTCCCCGGCGATCCTTACCTGGTATCTGGTGATCCCTGACCTGCCTCAAGTCTCCCACCGATATGTCTGCAGCCCCTTTCTGGAGGATTATCCCTTCCCTAACCACCCCCCCCTGCCCCCCCCCCCTCCCCCCAACCGGTAAGAGAAACTCTATGCCAAAAGACACCCCTGCACTGTGGGTGGCCCCAACCGACTGTGTCCCAGCATCCCAACCCCTCTCTAACCGGTGGTCGCCTCTAGAAGATCTTTGTCCCCGAGCCTGTAGTCTTTGTTGCCACCGGAGAATCCCATTGAAATCAACGGGGCATCTGACTCCAAAACAGCACCCTGCACCTTTCCGCTCCTGTTGGTGCCCCATGTGTGCTAAATCTGATCCCTTTGCTCCCACAGCCACCAACTGGAAGCCCCCTATCCCCCATTGGATAACATTTGATCTCTGCACTTTGCACCCGGCCGCCCTAGTGCCGCTGAGGGTGCTTTGAAAGTGCATCCTTGACCCCGGGGGAACCCTGTTTTAACCCCAGAAAACCAACTACCAAAACAAAGTACTCGCACCTAAACTGATAACACAGGTTTCTCCCATAAGACTTCATTGACTGCTTTTCTGTATGAAATGTAGAAGTATAAACTGAATTGCTGATCACACAGGATCATTTCCTAGACAACACATCTCTGTATATCACACTGAGTAGCAAAAGTCACTTAAAGTAATCAGAAAAAAGTAACGTACACAATCTACAAAGTAACTGAAAAGTAATTTTGTCTGACTTAATTGTAAACCAACCAACTGCATTAAACTTGTATTTCACTTCATACATCTTGCAACATATTCTACTTGCCTATGCCAGGCCTGGCCTGGTTCTAGAAAATAAAACATAACTAAATATTTTTTATGTAAGCAAATTGGTCTGAGTACAGTCCTTGAATGTGTGTGACATCTATTGCCTGTGTGTGCAATAAATGCTTAACACTACCCTCTGATAAAGCTTTACTGCTCGCCCACACTACCACAAACAGAGAAAGATATCTACTTTTACCTCTGCCTTCCTTTGGGGTTTCACTGGGCTCAGTGCACACTACACCTCATTTTGGTACAGTATATACAGAGCCAGCTTCCTAAATATGGTAAGAGGAAGTCCTCCGCAAACAGTCTGACATATTTCACTGCAGCATTAATAGAGAAATGAGAACTTGGCCTCTGAAAATTGTAGGCAGCTCATTTAGATAAAAGCACAATGACTGGGACACTGGTGAGGCTGAATTTTAGGAAGGATTAAGCGTCCTGACCAAGCATACCATGCAGCGAATGATCACACCATAATGTATGTATGTATGTATGTATTGCATTACATGAGGGCACATTCATTTTTGTTAGGCACGGGAAGATTTAGTGATTTGTCCAGAATTGCAGGATGTTCAGCATCATTGCTGAGACTCTAACACCGTTCCCCAGATTCGAGGACCACCGCCCCAGCCGTTAGTCCAACTCCTCTCCCCAGTTCAAGACTGAGCGCTAGAGCTGCACAAGGGCACACTACCTGCCCACCACACACAGATGGCAGTTATGTTGAAAATCATAAGACCAAAACCACAACAACCAGCCACCTGTTGCTTTTCATCAAGAATAGCAAGACCACCCAAGCATATATCAACTTAATGGGTTTGAATGGTAGATCTCCCAAATTCTATCTACAGCAAAACATGCTCCTCACACCATCTAGAATATTTTCCCAGGTGTTTATATCCCTTTCCCTCAGACACCCTTCCACCTAACTAAACGCACAAACCTACATCTATTATACACAAGCTCTGAACCACATTGCCAAGTAATTGATGAATGTACGCTATGCAGTAAACTTCTATTAATTGGCACGTTAGTGTTGGGGCATCTTGAATGAATGAAATGCGTTTTATAAAGCGCAAATTGCTGCCCTGAGGCGTCCAAGCGCTAAGAAAGAAGGTGCTAGCTAAGAGCCTCCTAAGTCAAAGGGAGCAAGATTCTATCTGTTAAACAGAAACGTTTTTAATTGATTTCGGAAGGAAGGCAAATTAGGGTTGGACCTCAAGTGGAGAGGGAGAGAGTTCCACAACTTGGCCACGTTCTAGGAGAATAATCGGCCTCCTACTCTTGATTTCCTTATTTTAGGGATTGTAGCAAGAAAGGAATGGGAAGAGCGCAATTGTTTACTCAGATGATATGGCGTAATTAGAGAATGATTAATCACTGGGCCTGTTTTCCAAAAGGCCCGTTGCGCCATACACAGAGATTTAAAGTTAATTCTCTCTCTGACAGGAAGCCAATGGAGGCTCCTCAGTCCAGGCTTGGTTGAGAGCCTACGGGGAAGCTGGAGCAGTGTACGCGCAGCGCAGTTTTGGATTACCTTAAGTTTCTGATGGGTGTAGTCAGGAGCTCCCAGATACGGGGCGTTGCCAAAATCGAGGCGAGATTGAATCAAGCCTTGAAGCAAAATTTGTTTAGCTTCAAAAGGCAGGAGGGCCAGAATCTTTTTAAGGAGTCTGAGAAGGCCAAAACAGGTGGCAGACAGCTTGGTGGCCTGGCTGTCAAATGTCAGGGACTTATCCAACCATACCCCAAGACTTTTAAGGGTGTCTTTGGAGGCTGGTGGCTGACCCAGACAAGCGGGCCATATAGAGTCCATTGTACCTAGAGCAGAACGGCCGAGGAGCATCGGCTCCGTTTTTTCTCCATTGAGCTGGAGGCATGACATAGTCATCCAGTTCTTTACTTCCTCTAAACATCCTGCTAGGTCGGTCTTCGTTAGTGTCGTTTCCCTGAGCAAGAGAGACCACCAACTGAGTATCGTCCGCATAGGTGATGATCTTAATACCATAAGGGCGGACGATCTCAGCCAGTGGTCTCATATAAACGTTCAACAACGTCGGGCTCCGAGATGAGCCCTGTGGGACTCCACATCCCAGAGCTTTGCTATACGAGATTTTATCTCCTTCAAAGACTTGAAAAGATCTATCGCTCAAGGAGGATGTGAGCCAGGTTAGCGCCCTGCCTGATACACCCAGGCTGAAAAGTCGCTGCAATAAAATATTATGGTTTACCATATCAAATGCAGCGCTTAGATCGAGGAGGATGACTGCCACCGATCACCCTCAATCCAAGATCTCTCTGGTTTCCTCCATTACAGCTAGCAGGGCAGTCTCTGTCCCATGCTTAGGGCAGAAACCCGTCTGGGTGACATCCAGTAGGTGGTTACTCTCGAGAAATAGAGTTAGATGCCCGTTGATGTATTTCTCCAGGATTTTGCTCATCCAGGGGAGCAAAGAAATACGACGATAGTTGCTAAGATTGGTAGCGTCCAGATTTGGTTTCTTCAAAAGTGCTCGTACCATGGCTTGTTTCCATTTTGGCGGTACAATGCCCGAAGAAATTGATGCATTAAGTACATTAAGCATGGTGGGAAGAATAGTGGGGATGGCGTCGACCAAGGTGCGGGGGAGGGCAGGATCACAGGGGGAACCCGATTTTACTTGCGACATTAAAGGGGCAAGTGATTCTGGATTTAGCAGAGGAAACTGATCCAGGATGGGTGATGAATGATACCTGGTAGCCTGAGGGAGGGGAGAGGGAGCTTCAATGTGGATCTTTGAATCCAGATCAGGGAATGATTAATATATTATAAGTAGATTTTTTGGGAAAAGAACTCTGCCAGTTAATTGCAGCGAGCTTGTACATTATAATTGGCTGGGGAGATTTGGGGGAGTTTAGTGAGGTTTTTCACAATTTGGTAAATTTCTTTGGGTTTGGAGCTTGCCGCTGAGATTTTACTAGTATAGTATGCAGATTGTGCCAGCTTTATTTGCTGATTATAGAGTCAGATTGCCTCTCTATATCTCGTTTTATCTAATATGGCAAACTCCAGCTTCCATTTTCTCTCAAGTCGTTTACAATGTCGTTTTTTCTCCCTGAGCTCTGCTGAGTACCAGGGAGGAGTGTTCCTGGATCGTTTTGCGATGCTTTTACGAAGGGGAAGTGTAGCATCGAGGGAGTTCAGAATCCAGTCATTAAAATTCTCATTGGCTAGTATAGGTTTCTGATTAATAGATGGTCTAGACAGCTCTAAATCCTTGGTCCATAGTTCTAGTGGAAGCTTGGACCAATTCCGTGTTTTTTGTAATACCGGAATAGAATTGGGAAGTTTGTAGGTCTCTAAGTTAAGGGGGGATCAATGGATGATCAGTCCAAGGGAGAGAAATAGGAGGGCCCACCTTAAGGTTGAGGCAATTACTGAACACAGGGTCCAGAAGATGGCCCTTAGTGTGAGTTGGGGAAGAGAACAAGTTGGTCCAGTTGTAATGCAGAGAGGCCGGCTGTCAGTTCTAGGCGGTGCGATTGGCAGTATTATCAAAATGAGTATTAAAATCACCCAACACAGTAAAGTTGGATGGGGTGGTTGCTAGATCGGCAACTACAGAGGGCAGAGACGTGTGAAACTGTTTTAAAGGTCCCGGGGGACGATATACAAGTGCCCCTGAGAAGCTAGCATTGGGAGAGAACTCTAAAGTAAAAAACATACTTTCACAGTCTAAAATAGGGTCAGAGGTGCAGGGGTAATTTTTATAAATCACTGCTAACCCGCCTCCTTTTCCCTGGGAACGATCGTTCCTTACAATCTGATAGCCCTGGGTAAGTGCTTGCACAAGGTCTGGTTCTTAGAACTGCTTTCATAAATATTGGGAATAGAAGATTATTTCAACTTATAATATTGATATACTGGCTTCCTATCCAGATTTTTAAGTGACATGCACATGGTTATGCTTAATTACTTCAAGTAGGTTGTCCTTGGGTCTTAGTGGTGCCCTGTAGGCAATGAAGGCTTTTGCAGCTTGTAAAAGGAGTATCCTGAAGTACCAAAGCAATTTGTAATGGTCAGGAAAAAAGTTTTGTTTTGCTTTTTATAAAGTTATTTAAAACTAAAATTATATTTTTCTTTCAGGCCACCTGATGTAACCAAGCCAATAGAGACAAGTCAGCCCCTGTCGAGTTCCACTGGCTACAACCAACCTAATATGGGATATGGTCAGAGCAGCTATAGCTATCCACAAATGCCTGCCAGTTATCCAACACCGCCAACAACTGCTCCGCCTTCGTATCCACCAACCAGGTACTAAGAATGTTGTGTTCATGAAAAGAGGGGTTGGATGTAGAGATTAGTATTTGTCCAGCATTGTATTCGATGTCATGGTGCTGTTATATTCTAGACTAAAGTCGGGCGTCAACCAAATCTAGACATAAAGATCCAAGTCTTAATGCAAGTCAGCATATATTTGCGTGTTTTCAATTAGTTTTGATACGTACATGAGATTCCCAAATGTATGTTCTCTTCCCCAACTGTCTTTGTCCATACTGTTCTCATTGGGTGGCACATAGATGTATACTGTGAGAAGGTGGCCTGATATGCAGTGCTCACTATTCTAGTGAACACTATGTATCAGTCCAGCAACCCTTATTGATGATTGGTTGTAAGTCAACCTTATAGACCAGCTATCCTAGTAGCGTGGATACGAGCAGTCTAAGGCTAAAGACTCGAGAGGGCGCGTTAAGCCAGCTGTTTACCACACATATACCCCTTGAATACCAAGTGAAAGGACACCACACAAGTGTTATGAAAATAAACAGTTATTTATTTAAAGATCACAACAGCCCTGTACTCTTTATGAGGACAGGGTACTAAGCACAAACCAAAACTCTTACAAAAATACTTAAGTTAGCACAGTATATACAAATGCCCGAGGGGCACGGAAAACCATATACTCTGAAAGTGGAATGCGAAATTCCTAGCAGGTAAGTACAGTACTAATAGCTTTTGGAATCGCTAGGACTTGACTAGGGAATCGTTAGATTACGTCTAGGAGGCCTAGGGGACTCGGGTGCAGTGTGTGCACTCTCACGCGAGATGCGGGACAAAAGTCTATGGTAGCTAGGAAATAGAAAGTTAGTGTTCTCGGGCGAACCCGACCTGGTAGGGAGAAAACGAAAGTAGATTCTGACCCTTGGATAGTGAGGCTATGCTGGGGCACCGAAATGCCGAAGTTACCTAGCCCAGGGGCTGCAGCTGCATAGGTCTGAAAAGACGTCGGGAATCCTCGTAGACGGACCAGGAGCCGGAAGAAAAGATGCTGGCCGGTGACCAGTGAAGAAAGTTCAGTTGGATCCAAGCCTGGATCTCGAAGATAGATGACACCTGAAAGCAGAAGGGACCAAGTTCGAGACTACTAGCCAGTAGTCAGTGGGCACCAGGAGGGCACCGGATGGTAGCCACCTCGACAAGGTGAGTGGGTGACGCTTGACTCGAAGATCTCACGGACCAGGAGGCGTTGTCGGCGACCAGGATGGAGGATCGAGCTGTCCCACGAAGATAGAAGCTGTCGGCGTCGCTGGACCCAGGATTGGGCAACAAAGCCTTGGCAAATTCAAGCCCACGCGGTGGACCTAAAATGGCGTCTGGAGTGGACCAGGAGGGTCCGGGGTACCTCTCTTGAAGAAGGAAGCAAGGGCCAGCCTGGAGCAACCAGACCAGCAGAAGAGTTGTCGTCGGGCGTCGTTCAGAAGGCCACAAGCCAGCCGGCTAGTAGCCAAACAACGCGGTGCACAGCAAACAGCAGAAGGGCCCCACGCCGATCGTGGAGATGCAGGGAGGCTGATCTTGGGTGCTGGAGCTGCGCAGGGTTGGGGCTTCTCGGACCCCAAAGCACTCACCAGTGGAAGACTCGGTGGGCTTGCAATAAAGATGTCGTGCAGTCTTGGCGATCGTCGGTCCCTTGAGGTCTCGTCGCACTCACGGTTCTCAGCTTTGCTGTAGAGGTGAGTAGAGGTCAGAGGTGCCAGGGAAGCCGGGTCTCGTCGTGCTGGGTCGTCGGATTCGTGATGAAGGACTTGCAGCAGGCCGCAGTGTTCTTTAGGATGGTGCCTGCGGATGCAGGGTGACTACTCCTTAGCCACAAGGGAGAATCTTGAAGAAGAAATCGTGAAGTCCTTTCGAAGAAAGTGGTATCTTGATTCCAAAGATGATCTAATTTTAACAGGGGGCCCGCTCCCATCTTTATACTAAAAAAGGGGGCTGACCCGGTGACTAGGTCCTGCCTATGGGTGGGACTAGGTGGGGGGTGGTTACACCCCTCAGCCATGCCGGACTTCCCCAGGCCAGGGGCTGGTGTGCCCCTGGAACTGGTTCAGACCGGCCTATGCGTAGTGAGCACCGGGGTGCCACTCAGCAGTCACCTTCCTGTAAAGCCCTGCCTACCCAGGATACACAAAACCATGTCTGGGACGGTGCTAGCACCGCCCCTGACAGGAAACCCTTTGTCCAGGCTCCCCTCGCTGGAAGGACTCCCAGCTGTAGGGGGTCAGACTCGTGTCTGTGGTGGCAGCATCCATTTTGTGGAGCTGAGGCTTCAGTTAACTTTAACCGGGGTTCACAGTTACATACATGTCGTGTCCCTCTAGAAGGGTGGAATGCTAACCCCGTCGCCAGAATTGGCGAGGGGTTAGTATTCCAATTCGTATGACACCTTACTCGACATGTTTTGATAAAGCAATACCAAAGATAGCATTTAACCGCGAGGATTATAATGCACTTAAGAGTATATGGTATGCGATATCATGGAACAGCTATTAGGACTTGATTCCGCAAGCTGCAGACAGGCTCAGCTCATGCCAGAGCACCATCTCACATGATTCCAAGCACTCTGCCTTCAGGATTGTCAAGGCCTGCCATAGGAGTGACTGATAGGAATCTGTGTGTCCATTTTAGGGTTAGGTATAGGTATACTACACCTACAGCAAAGGGTGATTACACGACTTTGCCCCAGCTGTCATGCAGCCAGTTGTGTCAAATTTAGGAGGCCAGCCAGGGGTGGCATAATACATGCTGCAGCCCCTGGCAGCCCTGGGTACACCCATGCCCTGAGTTACAGGGTCTGATAGGGTGGCCCAGTACCAATTGGAAATGTACCTAGGGTACATGGAATCCATTTTAAAGAGAGAGCAGTAGGCCTGGGGTCCTGATTGGCAGGGTCCCAGGTCGACTATGTCCAAAACCAGCTAAAACACAGGGCAAAAAGTTGGGGGCAACCATAGTCAGGATGTACCTTCCTACACAACCCCCCCCCAAACGAAAGGAGATAAGGCTATCCTTGTCCAGGTAAGCCTCTATTACCTAAGTGGCCATATAAGGAAGTACCAGCTCTGGCTTGGTTTCCCCCTGTGTCATGGTCCACTAGGCAACCCCTCACCCTAAGGGTATCTGAGGGTCTCCACCATAGGGAATCTCTGTCTCTGGTGTGTCTTGGGAAAGAAGAAGGCTGATGCTGGGATGGAGTACTGAAGTGAGGCTCCTCTACCTTTGGGCTCAACTTCCTCCAATCAACATCCATCATATGTGCCTTTCTTTCTTTAGCTGAGATGCACTGAGCTCTCAGGGTCAGCCTCTGGCTACCTAAAGCTGGAGGCTGAGTCCCTCTGTTTGGCTTACTGGAGGGACAGGTCAGGTCTGGGGTTTTTAGGCCCCATGTTTGGCTGTGCCCAACAGTGTCCAGCTGTGGGAGGTCCCTAACTACTTTTAAGGGGGATCCCTCAGGAGTCTGACTTATTTTCACTTGGCTAGGTTTACCAGCTTCAGTGATCCTAATCTGCTGATTAAGGGGTTCTTTTGGACAGGGGGCCCTTTGGGGTCCGCCACTGGCCTCCCTGGTCTCTTCAGCCCTGGGCTGACTGAGACAGGGTAGAGAGGTGCAGGTTACCTGCTCCAGACTGGGTCCCACCTGGGAAGGGTCCACTGCCATCAGGGGCTCTGCCAGGCTAGGCCTGACTACCTCTGGGGCAGTTCCTTCAACAGGGGTAGAGTCAGTTCCCTGAGGAGGCTGGCTCTCACCTAGTGTCTGGGAGGGGGAAGACTCTTCTTCCTCCTCAATGCTCTCTGTTTGAGTGGAGTGATCCATTGTTTCAGGCTTCACACCCTCACTATCTGTCTGAGTAGAGGCTGAGACCATTTCAACCTTGCCAACCTTTTCAGGAGGGCACTCAGTCTGTGTTTGGGCTGTGACTGTCACAGCCCTCCTATCCTGCTCTGGAAAGTCTGTCTGAGCCTGGGCAGTGGCTACCACTGCCCTTCCAACCTTTTCAGGGAGGACTGGTGCTTGGACTGGGGCTGTAGCTATTACTGCCCCACTAACCTGTCTGGATAGGCCTATCATTCTGGAATGAGTTTCTTGTTCCACTTCAGCCCATGCTGAGAGTTCTAGGTCATTCCCCAGTAAGCAATCTACAGGTAGGTTATCTGTCACTGCCACTCTCATGGGCCCTGTGACATTACCCCAACTGAGCTTGACTACTGCCATGGGATGCCTTCTCTTCACTCCATGAATGTCTGTCACCTGATAAGTAAAACCAGGGGTCAGTTGAGCAGAGGGGACCAGATGGTCACTCACCATGGTGAGGCTGGCCCCTGTGTCTCTGAATGCCTCAACTTTCTGACCATTCACTAAAACTTCTTGTCTATACTTGCCCAAAATGTGGGGTCCAGTAGTGAAGTTGGCAAACCCCATGCCAGTCTCACAGACAAGAGTGTGGTCAGGGAACCTGGCTAAGCCATAGTCCTCCTGATTGCCCAAAGTAATGCCCACCACATTCTTGGGGGCACTCCCACCACCTGGGGGATTACCACTAGTGGTAACAGGAGGTTTAGGAGTATTACCTGGGGGTGTATTTCCCTTATTACCATTTTTAGGGCAACTGGCATCACTTTTGTAATGACCCACCTGTTTACAGGTATGGCAATAAGGTTTCTTCTGTTCTGAAGGAGTGTTCTGGGACCCACCACCCTTGTTGGAATTTTGGGGCCCTTGGGAAGTCTTCTCTGTGGATTTATCCCCACCCTTCTCTTGAGGCTTGGTTGATTCCTTTTTCTGGTCACCACCCTGATTTTTAGGCCTAACCCTGGTTCTGACCCATTTGTCTGCCCTCTTACCCAATTCCTGTGGAGAGGTCAACTCAGAGTCTACCAGGTGCTGATGTAATAGCTGGTTCTGACAATTATTTAAGATTTGCTCCCTCATAATTAGATTATACAATCCTTTAAAATCAGTAACCTTACTACCCAGTAGCCAGCCTTCAAAAGCCTTAGTGGCACAATCAACAAAGTCAGTCCAATCTTGAGACTGAGTTTTCTGGGTGTCTCTGAACAGCATCCTGTATTGTTCAGTGGTTAAACCAAACCCATCAACCAGTACATTTTTCAAGACTTGGTAATTGTTAGCATCCTCCACCCTTGTGGTGAGGAGCTTATCTCTACCTTTACCATCAAAGGAGAGCCACAAGATAGCTGCCCACTGACTTTGGGGAACACCCTGCACAGTGCAGGCTCTCTCCAAAGCAGTAATCCATTTGTGGATGTCATCCCCTTCTTTAAAGGGGGGCACTATCTTATTCAGGTGCTTTGTATCAAAACTCCTTTCCCTATTGCTAGGTTTATTGCTGCCACCAGTGGGAACTGTCCCACTCAATTGTTGCTCTCTAGCAAAGGCAAGCCTCTCTTTGGCCAGGGCAAGTTCTTCCCTTTCAATCCTCAGATTGGCTGCCTTTTCCTTAGCTTCATACATTCTCCTCTGGGGAGATGTCATTCCCCTTTGAGAGGAACGTTGAGAGCCATTGGTATGAAGGGATCTGATAGAGCCTCTTGATAGAGATCTATCTCGTCCATTCCCAATGTTAAGCTGACCTGAGAGTGGCCCCAAGGGTCCCCTAGTGCCCATCTCATGTCTGCTTAAGTTGGACCTGGTTAGTCTGCTGACTTCTACCTGTTCCTTTTCTGCCTCATCCCCTGATACCAAATCATCATCCTCATCATCAGCATCATCTGCTTCCTGAAGAGGATGGTCCTGGGCATCAAAGGGACCCTGTAAGGAGGGCATGTTGCCATCTGAATTAGAAGGGTCTGGGTTACCAGCCCTCCTTGCATCATGAGTCTCTAAGAGACCAATCAGAAAGGCAGTTGTGGGGTTAGACCCCTGCTTAATCTTCCTAGAGGTACACACTTGTCGTAACTCATGGAAGCTAAGCGCAGTATATCTTGAAGGGATGACCTGTGGAGGGTCAACTGACACAAGGGGAACCTCAGTGTTTCCTCCTTTGTCCGACATACTGTTTCTAGTGTGGTGTAAGTGATGCACCTACCTACACTATGTGTTTACCTACTGATCCCTTGCTAAGAGTTGCAGCCAAGGTGTGCTAAGCCTTGAGGAGCTACAACAGCTGGTTCAGTAGAACTCAGAGTATTCTAAGCTTTAGTTATATGTACCTAACAGTACTTATGTGATCTTTCAACAAGATATTCTTAGGATACGTGTGGTAAAACAACAGCAAGCTCAAATCCCAACCGCTGCCCACCAATGTGAGAAGGTGGCCTGATATGCAGTGCTCACTATTCTAGTGAACACTATGTATCAGTCCAGCAACCCTTATTGATGATTGGTTGTAAGTCAACCTTATAGACCAGCTATCCTAGTAGCGTGGATACGAGCAGTCTAAGGCTAAAGACTCGAGAGGGCGCGTTAAGCCAGCTGTTTACCACACATATACCCCTTGAATACCAAGTGAAAGGACACCACACAAGTGTTATGAAAATAAACAGTTATTTATTTAAAGATCACAACAGCCCTGTACTCTTTATGAGGACAGGGTACTAAGCACAAACCAAAACTCTTACAAAAATACTTAAGTTAGCACAGTATATACAAATGCCCGAGGGGCACGGAAAACCATATACTCTGAAAGTGGAATGCGAAATTCCTAGCAGGTAAGTACAGTACTAATAGCTTTTGGAATCGCTAGGACTTGACTAGGGAATCGTTAGATTACGTCTAGGAGGCCTAGGGGACTCGGGTGCAGTGTGTGCACTCTCACGCGAGATGCGGGACAAAAGTCTATGGTAGCTAGGAAATAGAAAGTTAGTGTTCTCGGGCGAACCCGACCTGGTAGGGAGAAAACGAAAGTAGATTCTGACCCTTGGATAGTGAGGCTATGCTGGGGCACCGAAATGCCGAAGTTACCTAGCCCAGGGGCTGCAGCTGCATAGGTCTGAAAAGACGTCGGGAATCCTCGTAGACGGACCAGGAGCCGGAAGAAAAGATGCTGGCCGGTGACCAGTGAAGAAAGTTCAGTTGGATCCAAGCCTGGATCTCGAAGATAGATGACACCTGAAAGCAGAAGGGACCAAGTTCGAGACTACTAGCCAGTAGTCAGTGGGCACCAGGAGGGCACCGGATGGTAGCCACCTCGACAAGGTGAGTGGGTGACGCTTGACTCGAAGATCTCACGGACCAGGAGGCGTTGTCGGCGACCAGGATGGAGGATCGAGCTGTCCCACGAAGATAGAAGCTGTCGGCGTCGCTGGACCCAGGATTGGGCAACAAAGCCTTGGCAAATTCAAGCCCACGCGGTGGACCTAAAATGGCGTCTGGAGTGGACCAGGAGGGTCCGGGGTGCCTCTCTTGAAGAAGGAAGCAAGGGCCAGCCTGGAGCAACCAGACCAGCAGAAGAGTTGTCGTCGGGCGTCGTTCAGAAGGCCACAAGCCAGCCGGCTAGTAGCCAAACAACGCGGTGCACAGCAAACAGCAGAAGGGCCCCACGCCGATCGTGGAGATGCAGGGAGGCTGATCTTGGGTGCTGGAGCTGCGCAGGGTTGGGGCTTCTCGGACCCCAAAGCACTCACCAGTGGAAGACTCGGTGGGCTTGCAATAAAGATGTCGTGCAGTCTTGGCGATCGTCGGTCCCTTGAGGTCTCGTCGCACTCACGGTTCTCAGCTTTGCTGTAGAGGTGAGTAGAGGTCAGAGGTGCCAGGGAAGCCGGGTCTCGTCGTGCTGGGTCGTCGGATTCGTGATGAAGGACTTGCAGCAGGCCGCAGTGTTCTTTAGGATGGTGCCTGCGGATGCAGGGTGACTACTCCTTAGCCACAAGGGAGAATCTTGAAGAAGAAATCGTGAAGTCCTTTCGAAGAAAGTGGTATCTTGATTCCAAAGATGATCTAATTTTAACAGGGGGCCCGCTCCCATCTTTATACTAAAAAAGGGGGCTGACCCGGTGACTAGGTCCTGCCTATGGGTGGGACTAGGTGGGGGGTGGTTACACCCCTCAGCCATGCCGGACTTCCCCAGGCCAGGGGCTGGTGTGCCCCTGGAACTGGTTCAGACCGGCCTATGCGTAGTGAGCACCGGGGTGCCACTCAGCAGTCACCTTCCTGTAAAGCCCTGCCTACCCAGGATACACAAAACCATGTCTGGGACGGTGCTAGCACCGCCCCTGACAGGAAACCCTTTGTCCAGGCTCCCCTCGCTGGAAGGACTCCCAGCTGTAGGGGGTCAGACTCGTGTCTGTGGTGGCAGCATCCATTTTGTGGAGCTGAGGCTTCAGTTAACTTTAACCGGGGTTCACAGTTACATACATGTCGTGTCCCTCTAGAAGGGTGGAATGCTAACCCCGTCGCCAGAATTGGCGAGGGGTTAGTATTCCAATTCGTATGACACCTTACTCGACATGTTTTGATAAAGCAATACCAAAGATAGCATTTAACCGCGAGGATTATAATGCACTTAAGAGTATATGGTATGCGATATCATGGAACAGCTATTAGGACTTGATTCCGCAAGCTGCAGACAGGCTCAGCTCATGCCAGAGCACCATCTCACATGATTCCAAGCACTCTGCCTTCAGGATTGTCAAGGCCTGCCATAGGAGTGACTGATAGGAATCTGTGTGTCCATTTTAGGGTTAGGTATAGGTATACTACACCTACAGCAAAGGGTGATTACACGACTTTGCCCCAGCTGTCATGCAGCCAGTTGTGTCAAATTTAGGAGGCCAGCCAGGGGTGGCATAATACATGCTGCAGCCCCTGGCAGCCCTGGGTACACCCATGCCCTGAGTTACAGGGTCTGATAGGGTGGCCCAGTACCAATTGGAAATGTACCTAGGGTACATGGAATCCATTTTAAAGAGAGAGCAGTAGGCCTGGGGTCCTGATTGGCAGGGTCCCAGGTCGACTATGTCCAAAACCAGCTAAAACACAGGGCAAAAAGTTGGGGGCAACCATAGTCAGGATGTACCTTCCTACACATACTGTTAGGAAACCTTACATTTTCCCTACCTCTTCTTCTTAGTTGACCTATTTGAGTACCCCTGTTGGTTTAACATTTCTAAAATGAACCTGTCCTTTGTGAACAATTTACAGGGCTTGCTCTTTAGTACATCCTTGTATTGACCTGTTTTTGTTGAAATGTGTGCTTGGTCATAAACATCAGAACCTTGAGTGTTGCAAGGAATTCACCCTGCATGAAGCATATGCATGCTTCATCAGTTTCATAAAGTTCGAGGCATGTGGGCTGCTGAATTCATATCTGTGCATAGATCGCTGCCTAGTGTTGGGTCCGGATGATTGCACATTGTTGTCCTGGAAGAGTCTTCGAAGTATAACGAGATAGGTGGCTCCTCCCCTGGACTACAGTGCGCATGGGCATCGACTCCATCCCCAGATTGTTTTTTTCCGCCATTGGGTTCGGATGTGTTTCGGTTCCCTCTGTCGGAATCAATAGTTGTTTAAGTTTGTTTACTTGAGACCAAAAGGTCTTTAGGATCTCGCGTCGGTATTGTTATCGGTCGGGTTGGTTATTCATCGGCTCCGATCTACTGCTGCCCTCCCGCGTGCTCTCGGCGCGGACGGGCCTACACGACGCTCCAGACTCCTTCAACATGGAACGAAGTCCATTTAAGAGGTGCCCAGTGTGTGCCTCAAAGTACCCGCACATCGACGTGCACCCAGTGTGCAACAAGTGCTTGTCGCCGGACCACGACGAGGCCAAGTGTATGGCCTGCTCCAAGTTCCGGTCGAAGAAGACTCTCAAGCTACGCCGGGCCGCAAGATTGCAGGCCCAGAGTTCGGCACCCCCACCGGCTAACATCTTTGAAGAGGATGTTGAAGACGACACCATCCTGAATGTTTCGGACTCTAACCCAGCGTCGGAGGGCGAGGAAGACTACGACGCGGGAGACGAGGAGTTCGAGGAAGTCGTCGAGGAGGTAGGGGACGACGACGGGGCCATTGCCACCGTGGAGGATAGCTCAGAGGAGGAGCATCCTCAAACTGACTCTGGGGTCAAACCCCATCATAAGGCCCAGGTCGAGGGATCGCCTTCGGGCCTTACCCAAGACCTCAATACTCGTCCCACGGCCCCGCCTCCTGGCCCGGCCACGGACATTGTTGATGCGCCACTCCCGGTCCAGAAACCAAAAGTGAAGCCATCGGGCTCAACACCATCAGGATCGAAACCGAAAGTGCAAGTCGCACTGGTTGGATCAAAGGCGCCAGAGGCCCCGGCGCCGAAAAAATCCAAGATGGCCGTCAAGCTCAAGAGCCACGCCAAGATGGCCGATCCGAAGACCACGGTGTCGAAGCCTAAGGCGAAGACGCCCGACGCGTCGGCGCCGAAGCTGGTCGACGCTCTAAAGAGTCGCGTCGACGCCAAGAAGGTCGAGGACCATAAGAAGGCTTCCAAAAAGCGTCGGGACGACCCCAAGTCTGTTACGGCTCCGATCCCTGTCGAGAAGGCGAAGGGTGGTGCTGCGTCAGCTCCGAAGACGCCTGCTTTAGTCGCCGACCCACATCCGGATTCGGAGGACTCGCTCGAACCGATCCGGCCCTCCCCATCCCTCACAAAGAAGGTCGCTGAGTCCCTTCAGCGGATTCGAGAGAAGGCCTTGGCGCCCGAGCCGAAGGACACCGTGCCGCCCAAGCCTCCGCAGAAGTCGGCAAAGGCGCAGACGCCGATTCACTTCACGCTGCCGCCAAAGACGGCGCCGAAGGCTTTCGCTCCGAAACATGGGGCCGGGGGGCCTTAAAGCTGGTTTCTACGCCGAAGGCACCATTGGTGGTGCCGAAACAACGGCTTCAACCACTGGCAGACGAGGAGCGTCGAGAGGTCATCATCGACGCCAACACAGGCAAGCTCAAAAGGAGGATCACTCCGGAACCTGCGCTGGAGCACTTCCACATTCCCCTTAAACGTAAGTTGGACTCTGCAGGTGCATCTGCCCCTGTGGAACCGGCATCTCCACAAGGTCTGGACCTTTCACCCACTCAATCTAACGCTGGAGAGGGTGACGCAGAAGAGGAGGACGAGTATAATTACCCAGCATACTCTGACCCAGAGGATGTGCATGAGCCATGGACTGCCGGGGGCGACCCTGAGGACCCTCAGTCGGGACAAGAGCCGCAGCTTTTTGCTACAAAGACTTCCCCAACGGAGGACTCTGCAGCCTTCAACGCATTAATTGAAAGGGCTGCAGCCAATCATGACGTCGACCTCCATGCTGACCCAGTGGATGTCGATTTTTTTTCTTTTCGACACTTTCTCAGTGGCTGAAAAAACCGTCAAAACATTGCCAATGCTTAAGGGTGTGCTAAAGCATGCGCCAGAGGTTTTCAAGGAGCCCACCCGGGCAAGAGTCATCAATCCTCGCATTGATAAAAAATACAAGGCAGTGCCCACTGACCCAACGTACATCAAGGGACAGTTGCCACTGGACTCTTTGGTGGTCTCCAACGCACGTAAACGGGCCAACTCACAGACCACGGGTGATGCTCCTCCCCCTGACAAAGAATCAAAAGTGTTTGAGGCATCAGGGACACTTATTGCTGCGCAGGCAGCCAATATATGGCGCATATCAAACACGCAGGCGCTACTTGCACGCCACGATAGGACACACTATGACACCCTAGAAACACTGCTACAGCACTTGCCAGATCAGTATAAGGAGGGCGCAGAAATGCTGATTCAGGAGGGAAAACTTATTACCAATGCCTCCAAGTGTGCTCGAGATGTGGCTGATACCGCCTCGCGAGCGATTAATACTAGCGTTCTGCTGCGCAGGCATGCATGGCTCAGAATATCAGGCTTTAAACCGGACATTCAGACCACCATCCTCAACCAAACAGTGAATCCAGACCACCTGTTTGGACCTGAAGTGGATGCAACACTTGAGAAAATGAAAAAGGAAACAGATACTGCTAAATCTATGGGTGCCCTTCAGTCCCAGCAGTTTCGGGGTGGTTCCTTTCGCCGCTCCAATAACAGAGGCACCTCAAGGGGGCAAGCGTCACAGTCCACACAATTCTATAAGACTAACACCCAATCCTCATATACCAACAAGGGTAGGGGTGGATACCGTGGCAACAACGTCAAGGGCAGAGGACGTGGAAATAACAGCTCCAGGTCCTCCACCGCCAGCAAACAGTGACGCCTTGTCACTGCCCCCCGACCACACAACACCGGTCGGGGGGAGACTCCAGCAGTTCCTGCCCGTGTGGAGGTCCATCACCACGGACAGGTGGGTCAAATCTCTTATTCAGTACGGTTATTGTCTGGAACTCACTTCCATCCCACCAAACATACCTCCAAAAAACCGTCCTATGTCCGGCGAGCACTTGCACTTGTTGCAGCAGGAAGTTCAAGTCATGCTGCAAAAAGGGGCAATAGAGCTCGTACCACTGCAAGAAAGGGGAACAGGGGTTTACTCCCTGTACTTTCTAATCCCAAAGAAGGACGGATCTCTCAGACCCATCCTAGACCTCAGACCGCTCAACATGTACATTCTGTCAGAGCATTTTCATATGCTTACTCTGCAACAGGTTCTCCCACTGCTTCAGCAAGGGGACTTCCTGGCAACTCTGGACCTCAAGGATGCATATTTTCACATTCCCCTGCATCCTTCACACAAAGTATCTAAGGTTCACCATTCAAAACCAGCACTACCAGTTCAAGGTTCTGCCCTTTGGGGTCACCACGGCGCCAAGGGTCTTCACCAAGTGCCTGGCGACAGTGGCGGCGCATCTAAGACGTCAGAACATCCACGTATACCCCTATCTGGACGACTGGCTCATTCAAGCAAAGTCGCACAAACAGTGCGCCGACCACGTGTCCCAAACTATTCACCTTCTGCACGATCTGGGATTCTCACTGAATTACCCAAAGTCCCATCTCCAGCCTGCTCACATACGGCAGTATCTGGGCGCGACCATAGACACTCTGGCAGCTACAGCGCAGCCAAATTCAGTGAGGATCAACAGCATTCTATCGCTGATTCAGAAATTCAGACCTCAACACTCACTTCCAGCACGAGTGTTCATGCAGTTGATAGGCATGATGGCCTCCTGCATCTCCATTGTCCCGCACGCGAGACTACACATGCGTCCGCTTCAGGAGTGCTTGGCACGTCAGTGGACTCAGGCTCACGGGCAGTTGAAAGACCTTGTGTTGGTGAGCGGTCGGGCATACAACTCTCTGCATTGGTGGAATCCACAAAACCTTTGCAAGGGCCGACCGTTCCAGGAGCCTGTGCCACAGATTATCCTGACGACGGACGCTTCTCTCCAAGGTTGGGGAGCGCATATACTCCATTACACAGTGCAGGGACTATGGACACTACAGCAGAGGAAGATGCACATCAATGTATTGGAACTGATGGCAATCTTCATGGCCTTAAAGGCGTTCAAAGTACATCTGTGCAACAAGGTCGTGTTGATCCGGACGGACAACATGACGGCCATGTACTACATTCAGAAACAGGGAGGGACGCACTCTCCACAGCTGTCTCATTTGGCTCAGAGCATGTGGAAGTGGGCCATTCAGAGGAACATCTTCCTCATGGCAGAACACCTCCCAGGAAAGGACAACCAGATGGCGGACCTGCTCAGCAGGCACAGCCACCAGATGCACGAGTGGGAAATACATCCATCAGTACTCCAGCCGTACTTTCAGACATGGGGTCATCCAGAATTAGACCTGTTCGCCACAAGGGAGAACGCAAAATGCCAAAGCTTCGCCGCCAGGTTCCCACAGCCGCAATCGCAGGGCAATGCGATATGGATGAACTGGTCAGGCAAATTTGCGTACGCTTTTCCCCCAGCACCCCTGATACCGCTGGTGGCACGCAAGCTCAGGCAGCACTCGATGACCCTCATCCTGGTTGCTCCGACGTGGGCTCGCCAACCATGGTACACCACGTTTCTGGAACTGTCCGTGGTACCGCATCAAAGGCTTCGTCTCACACCCAGCCTTCTGACGCAGAGCCATGGCGACATTCAGCACCCAGATCCGCAACAGCTCAACCTGGCGATCTGGCTCCTGAAGTCTTAGAGTTTGGCTACCTTAACCTTCCTCTGAATTGTATGGACATCATTCGGGAGGCAAGAAAGCCCACTACTAGAGCCTGTTATGCGGCCAAATGGAAGCGGTTTGTCATTTATTGTGCAAACCACAACATCAATCCACTAGATGCTTCCATTCAGAACATCATCTGTTACCTGTTCCATCTGTACCAGTGTAACTTGGCATATACTTCCATCCGCATTCACCTGTTTGCGATGGCCGCATATCTCCAAAATAGACAGCACCTTTCACTTTTCAAGGTGCCTGCTATCAAGGCTTTCCTGGAAGGACTCAAAAGGGTCATTCCACCACGGACCCCTCCAGCTCCAGAATGGAACCTCAATGTGGTTCTTACAAGACTGATGGGTCCTCCCTTTGAGCCACTACATTCCTGCGAACTTCAGTTCTTAACTTGGAAGGTGGCTTTCCTAGTAGCAATTACTTCGCTACGGAGGGTTAGTGAGCTGCAAGCCCTCACGATCCAGGAACCATTCTTCCAGGTTCACGCTAACAGGGTAGTGCTCCGCACTCACCCCAAATTTCTACCCAAGGTTGTGTCTCGATTTCACATAAACCAAACAATTGAGTTGCCAGTGTTTTTTCAAAATCCTGAGACACTGGCGGAGCGGATGCTCTACACTCTTGACTGCAAGAGGGCCCTAATGTATTACATTGACAGGACCAAGGATTTTAGAAAGACTAAGCAGCTTTTTGTTGCCTTTGCGTCACACCACAAAGGTAACGCTATTTCCAAGGCTGGTATTGCTAAGTGGATCGTGAAATGTATTCAGATCTGTTATGCAAAAGCTAAACGCACTCTTACAATTCCACCAAGAGCCCACTCCACCAGAAAGTTGGGGGCATCTATGGCCTTCCTTGGAAACATTCCCTTAGAGGACATATGTAGAGCAGCCACATGGTCTACCACACATACTTTTACAAAACATTACTGTGTAGACGTGCACTCTAAACAGCAGGCAGCTGTAGGGCAGGCTGTTCTCAAGACACTTTTCCAAACTGCTGCAGCTGGCACGGGCGGCCGCCGCTAATGGAGGAACTGCTATGTATTCTATGCACAGATATGAATTCAGCAGCCCACATGCCTCGAACTGCAAATGCTACTTACCAGTATGCATCTGTTCTTGGCATGTAGGGCTGCTGACATTCATATCGCCCGCCCTCCTCCCCGGCGCCTGTAGCAGCTGCAGTGTTTACATGCATTTCATGCCATGGTCATCACTCACATAGTTCACTCCATCTCGGCCACAATGGCTAAAAACAATCTGGGGATGGAGTCGATGCCCATGTGCACTGTAGTCCAGGGGAGGAGCCACCTATCTCGTGATACTTCGAAGACTCTTCCAGGACAACAATGTGCAATCATCCGGACCCAACACTAGGCGGCGATCTATGCACAGATATGAATGTCAGCAGCCCTACATGCCAAGAACAGATGCATACTGGTAAGTAGCATTTGCATTACACATGCAAGTCGAAGCATAAACCAGACCTGAAATTAGAATAAGCTTTTATTCAGGGCAAGTGTAAATCTCAGTTTGACTTTCAACTTAAGGGAACAGCATCAATTCGGTGATCTTGAAAGATGTTCAAAGGGTACTAATGCGTTGTTCAGAGGGGGATAATGGTTTCAAGCATAGCTGCACGATCATTTCCTGGAGCAGAGTCAGGAAAATTGTCGGTTCTATCCATATAATTGACTGGAATGCTTGGAAACTCCATGAACAGACATGAATTGTAATGTCTTTTGTGATGGTTCTGGCTAACACTTGCGCTTTGCCCTTGGTTTGTTGAAACTATTTCCTTACATTTATTTCTAATTCGGAGCAAAATTTAATATTTATCTGTAGTTTACTGTGGTAGCTCCTCAAGGGTAAGCTGTGAATGCTTGAGTGCATGCTGTGAGTGCATGCTTCACCATCTGGTGGCAGGGTCAAGAAATCTTTATAGCCTTCAAAAAATGTTTTATTGTTCAGGGGCTGCAACCTGTCAATGTGAGCCAAATTTTAGACCTGGGATGACTACTTAATAGCTGCAAGAAATTTTGCTTTCATTATGCATAGTGGGGTTTGCGTCACCCCCCTTCAGTCATTGGTCTATTTAGGCCAGCCTCTTTCTCTCTTTAATTTTTTTAATGTATTTCTTATAGGCTTTTTTTTTGTGAGCTCAAGCAGAGGGAGAATTTCTCGCTCAGCCATGCCTATGGCTGTGCCTATGGGGTTCTTCTATTGGAATGCATGAGTAACTGTTACATGTGAAGCATTCAATCTTCAAACTGTTATTCAGTTCTTTTTTTATACATGCATTGTACACAGCACCCCACCTACTGCAGCAGATATTTATATATGTTCGAGGCATATGAGCTGCAGATTGCACACTATGCACAGATCGCCACCTAGTGTTGGGCCCGCATGTTTGCAGTTTGTTGTTGTCCTGAAAAGTTCTTTGCAAGTCACGAGATAGGTGAGTCCTCCTTAGGACCACATTGCGCATGGGCAACTCCTCCTTAGGACCACATTGCGCATGGGCATCCGCTCCATCCCCAGATTGTTTTTTTCCGCCATCGGGCTCGGATGGGTTTCGTGCGCTCCAGTTTGGAACAGATTTTCCTTCGGCGCGCAATCCTCATCCAGTTCGACGGTATTGTTTCGATTGCGCTACATCAACGCGATTCTCTATCACTTCGAAGTCTTCGATTCCAGCCGTCGACTAAGGCCTTCGGGCCTACCTAGGCCCTACTTTCTGGCTCATGGAAAGAACGCCATTCAAAAAGTGTCCTCAATGTGGGTCGAAGTTTCCCCACACCGATCTACATGAGGTGTGCAACCTTTGCCTTTCCCCGGAGCACGAGGCGAAAGACTGTTCGGCGTGTGCCTCATTCCGCTCAAAGAAAACCATTTGGGACCGACGAGCCCGGAGAACTATGGCTCGCTAGTCCGCTACGATCCCAGACGACATCTTCGAAGAAGGCGTCGACGTGCCAGAACACCAGCACACCGAAGAGAGTATCGGATCCTCAGATGCCGAAGACTCCGACGTCGAGGACATCACTCCAGCTCAACGGGTCGTAAGACCGTCGACCCCAAACCTTCCTCAACACCCTCAAAAAAGGCTTTGGTCACACCCTCCCCTTAGGTCCCGGGTGCACACCGAGACACTGCTTTCCACGCCCCGCCTTTGGGCCCGGCAAAGAAGCCCACTAAGCCTTCAGGCGGCTCTGTCTCGAGCCAGCCTATTCACGGTGCCAATCCTATACTGACACCGAAGAAGAAGCCATCTTCCTCTACTACGCCGACCGTTGCTCCGACACCTAAGGACACTGCGCCAAAGACTGGCAGCAGCTCATCAATGCCGAATCCGCACTCTGAGCAGAGTGAAAAACCGCCCAAAGCGCCAGATTCACACACGTCTGAGCCGAAAAAACACCCGGAACCGAAAAAACAGGTTCCAGTAAAAAACATTGTAAAAGTGCACACTCCTAAGCCAAAATACTTGACACCAGCTACCGACTGTGTGCCGAAAAAACCTACGGAGCCGAAAACTTTGACGCTGAAGGATTTGCCCCACTTAGAAGAACTTTACACCAGATCCCAATCAGAAAACTCTTGTAAAGGATCCTTAAACCGGACAATTGACTCTCAGCTCCAAGAAGAGACCACTTGAGGCGCCAGCACCTCCTCCCCCTCCAAAGGACATTGCAACCTCTCAATTAAGGGTCCCTGTTCCTCCTACACCTCCACATCATTCACCTACACCATCTACTAATCCAGATGATTTTGTAGACCCAGATTCTGATGACATAGGTGGGGGTGCACACGACCCAGCAGGAACCAATAGTCCCCCAATCCATGGGATGATTACAACACCCCTGATGTGCCTTACGTCCCACAAGATGATGTATACCCTTAGAGACCTTCCCCACCAGACAACACTATAGGGTTTAGCCTACTAGTCCAAAGGGCTGCACAATATCATGGGGTGGACTTACACACCGATGCAGTGGAGGAAGATTTCCTACTAGACACTTTTGATAACCCAAAAAGGTCTACTGCCATTTTACCAATGCTTAAGGGTGTCATCAAGCACTCAACAGAGGTTTTCAAGGATCCCGTCAGGGCTAGGGTCCTCAATCCTCTCATTGAGAAAAAATATAAAGCTGCCCCTGCAGACCCAGTTTATATGAAAGATCCAGCACAATTAGATTCTCTAGTAGTGTCTAATACACGTAAATGTGCTAATTCCCAGACATCAGGTGAGGCCTCCCCACCAGACAAAGAAGCTAAGCTCCTTGACGCCTCCGGCAAGCGAACAGCGGTACAAGCAGGTAACATCTGGCGCATTGCCAACACCCAAGCGTTTCTGGCAAGATATGACTGGGCACATTACGATTAACTAGAGTCCATAATGCAGCACCTACCAGACAAATACAAAAACAGGGCTAATGAACTTATACAGGAAGGTAAAAATATCACTAATACTTACATTCGTTGTGCCCTAAACTCTGCAAATACCGCCTCAAGGGCAATCAATACCAGCACCCTACTACGTAGACCTGCCTGGCTACGTGTTTCAGGTTTTAAACCTGAGGTACAAAACTCCATCCTTAATCAGCCATTTGATGAGACACATTTATTTGGCCTAAATGTTGACGTGTCTTTAGAGAAAATGAAAAAAGACAGGTACAGCAAAATCTATGGGAGCCTTGCAGCAGCAAGCTCCCAGACGTTCCTTTCGTCGTTCATCATACAGAGGCAACACAAGAGGCTACTCCTCAGAAAGTCCCTCCACTTCCTACAAAACCCCTGGTCAATCCATATTCACTAAGGGCTACCAGAGAGGAGGTTACAGGGGTAACAACAACAAAGGCAGAGTCAAAAAAAAAAACTCCCCGCTCCGCCTCTACCCCTACCCAATGACTCTCCGCCCCCCCCCCCCCCCCTCCCCCCAACATTTCACTCCTGTGGGGGGAAGACTTCAACAATGCCTGCCTGCCTGGATCAACATCACATCAGACAGGTGGATTCGACAAATATATCAGTCGGGTTACTGTCTAGAACTAACATCTACCCCCGCCACCCAAACAGCGTCCAATGTCACAAGAGCATCTATCCGTGTTAAAGCAAGAAGTAGTATCCCTGCTAGAAAAAAGTGCAATAGAACCAGTTCCTCTGCACCAACAAAACAAGGGGGTTCACTATATTCTGATTCCAAAGAAGGACAGCTCTAAGGCCTATTTTAGACCTCAGACCGCTAAACATATACATACAGTCAGACCATTTTCACATGGTCACACTCCAACAAGTCTTCCGCTCCTGATGCAAAACGACCTCCTGGCTAATCTAGATCTCAAGGACGCATACTTCCGCATTCCCATTCACAAGGCTCACAGGAAGTATCTCCGATTTGTAATAGTCGGGCAGCACTATCAATTCAAAGTACTCCCATTCGGAGTCGCAACAGCACCACGAGTATTCACCAAGTGCTTAGCAGTAGTGGCAGCGCATCTACGAAGACAGTAAATTAATGTCTTCCCGTACCTCGACGACTGGCTCCATAAAAACCATCTCATACAATCAATGCTTGGAACACACTCATGCCACCATCCAACTGCTCCACAACTTGGGGTTCACAATAAACCACACCAAGTCTCATCTACAGCCATCCAAAGTACAACAGTACCTCGGTGCCACAATAAACACCTCCACAGCGCTAGCTTATCCCACTCCAGCAAGGATAGCCAGCATGCAAACTGTTCTAACAAAGTTTCAGCTACAACACTCCCTCCCAGCACAAGTGTTCATGCAACTCTTAGGGATGATGGCCTCTTGCATCTTCATAGTACCCCATGCAAGACTTCAGATGCGTCTGCTACAAGAGTGCTTATCACATCAAAGGAACCAGGCTCAAGGTCACTTAACAGACCTAGTGTTGATAGACGGTCGGACTCCTTGCTCTCTGCAGTGGTGGAACACCAAAAACCTTTCCAAGGGACGACTGTTCCTAGAGCCAGTTCCTCAGATAATCTTGACTGTGGATGCATCGCTCTCTGGCTGGGGAGCCTACCTACTGCAACACCCCATGCAAGGCAGGTGACACCACAACAAAAATTACTCCACATCAATCATCTGGAGTTACTTGCAATATTCCTAGCACTAAAAGCTTTCCATAAGCAAGTAGCAAACAAAGCTGTGTTAGTCCGCACAGACATTTATTTATTTCATTTATTTTAGCGATTTGTAAAGCGCCTGGTGACCTGAGGGCATCCCCGCGCTATAATCTTGACGGCGATCCGAGGACAGAAGGGAGAACTTTATTTAGGAAACAACAGCGTTTTCAGTTTCTTCCTAAACATCAAGTGATTGGGTTCAAGTTGAAGGGTGCGGGGGAGTGCATTCCATCTAGTGGATGCTTTAATCGAGAAGCGGCGGCCGCCCGTACGTGTCTTCCTGTGTCTAGGGACATTGGCCAGGTTCTCATTCTCCGAGCGGAGGGACCTGGGGGTTTTGTAGGGGGTAACCAGGTCTCTTAAGATAGCGGGTCCGGAACCATTAAGCAGTTTGTGTGCAGTGCACAGGGTCTTAAATTCGACCCTTTGGCGGATTGGAAGCCAGTGAAGAGCCTGGATTGCTGGTTTGGCTGATACTCTGGAGGGGAGATTCCAAAGTAGCCGGGCGGCTGCGTTCTGCGTCCGCTGGAGTTTGGACAGGGTAGTTTCTGGGGCTCCGAGGTATATCATGTTGCAGTAGTCCAGCCGTGCAAGCACCAGGCCCTGGACTAGGAGTTTCCTGGATAGGGGAGGGAGTAGTGGGAGGATCTTCCGAATGGAGCGCATTAGGCCTAAGCAGGTCCCTGCTGTCTTGGTAGCTTGAGTTTTCATCGACAGCTCAGGCTCTAGCCATACTCCTAAGGTTTTAATTTCCTGTTTCGGGGCAGGGATTTCCCCGAATATGTCTGGCCAAACTGAAGGAGGGATGGTGGACCATTGCTTGCCCAAAAGCATGACTTCGGTCTTTGAGCCATTTAATTTGAGCGCTGACTCACACATCCAAGTGTGGATATTTTTAAGGCAGTTTTGTAGATTGTCCGGATGTTTGTCCAATTGGGAAAGTGAGACGACTAGTTGGGTGTCGTCTGCGTAGCTTACTATTTTAATCCCGAAGGGGGAAACCACATCTTCGAGGGGGGCCATGTAAGCGTTAAATAAAGTTGGGCTCAATGAGGACCCCTGGGGGACCCTGCTCGTAAGGGGGAGGGTGGCAGAATGGAAATTGCCATCCCACACCTGGAACGAGCGCCCTGAGAGGAAAGACTCTATCCACCTGAGCGCCGAACCTGCAATCCCTGCCGCAGCTAGCCGATGAAGTAGGACACAATGGTTTACTGTGTCAAAGGCTGCGCTTAAATCCTGACAAAAAAAAACATGACCGCAATGTACTACATACAGAAGCAGGGAGGCATACACAGCCTGCAACTCTCAACTAGCACAGGACATATGTGGGCTATACTTCAAAACGTATTCCTCGTAGCCCAGCATGTTCCGGGAGTACAAAATACTATAGCGGATCTGTTAAGTAGTCAAACGCAACAGACACACGAGTGGGAACTTCTTATGAAGTTCTTCAACCATTCTTTCGGATGTGGAGACAACCTCAAATAGACCTATTTGCCACCCACGAAAACGCAAATTGCCCAAGCTTTGCTCCCAGATATCCACACCCACTGTCAAAAAGCAATGCGATATGGATGAATTGGTCAAACAGATTTGCGTACGCTTTTCCACCTCCACCCACTCATACCACAAGTAGTACGCAAACTACAGCAGCATTCTCTGACCCTCATCCTAGTTGCACCTACTTGGGCCAGACAACTGTGGTACACCACACTGCTACAACTGTCTGTAGTACCGCACCAAAAACTGCACCGGTCTCCACACCTCTTAACACAGAACCGTGGAGAGATCAAACACCCGGACCCAGTTCAGCTCAACCCTGCGATCTGGCTCCTGAAGTCCTAGAATTTGGATATCTGAACCTTCTTTTAGACTGCATGAATGTCATTAAAGAAGCCAGACATCCAACCACTAGGGCATGTTATGCGGCCATGTGGAAACGATTTGTGATATATTGTCACAACAACAATATTGATCCCCTAAATGGGTCTATTCAACACATCATAGGATACTTACTGCATCTCCAAAGATGTAACTTAGCCTATACGTCTATTAGATTACATCTTGTTGCAACAGCAGCACATCTGCAAAACAGACAACCTCTATCTCTGTTTAGAGTACCTGTCATTAAAGTCTTTATGGAAGGCCTTAAAAGAATAATTCCTCCCAGAGTACCACCTTCGCCTGTGTGGAACTTAAATGTTGTTCTCACACGGTTAATGGGACCTCCCTTTGAACCTTTACACTGATGTGAATTACAATTTTTAACATGGAAAGTTGCTTTCCTAGTAGCTATTACTTCTCTGCGGAGAGTTAGTGAACTACAAGCACTAACCATCCAAGAACCCTTCTTGCAAATGCATCAAAATAAGGTAGTTCTACGTACTAATCCAAAATTTCTGCCCAAAGTCATTTCTCCATTCCATCTCCAATCTGTGGAACTGCCCGTTTTCTTTTCGCAACCACAATCAGTAGCAGAAAGAGCTCTTCACACATTAGATGTTCAAAGAGCATTGCTATACTACATAGAAAGGACACATCCTTTTCGTAAAACAAAACAACTTTTTGTGTCTTTCTCACCACCACACAAGGGTAATCCCATTTCAAAATCTGGGATAGCTAGATGGATTGTCAAATGCATACAAATTTGTTACCATAATGCTAACTGTACGTTATCTGTTCCTCCTAAAACCCACTCTACAAGGAAAATAGGGGCTTCAGTGGCATTTTTAGGGAACATTCCCCTAGATGACATCTGCAGAGCAGCTACATGGTCTACACCGCACACATTCACAAAACACTATTGTGTAGATGTGCAAACAAAGCACCAAGCTAATGTGGGCCAGGCTGTTCTCAAAACATTATTCCAAACTACTGCAACAGATAGGGGTGATCGCCGCTAAGAGTGGGTACTGCTATACAATCTATGCATAGTGTGCAATTTGCAGCTCATATGCCTCAAATGAATGCTACTTACCCGTATGCATCTGTTCTTAGCATGTAGAGCTGCAGAGTTGCACACGCCCACCCGCCTCCCCGGCTACCCTGGTCTGTTCCAGTATTATCTTAATTAGATACAAATTACATGGGCACCCTTCCTTTTATTGCAAAGCTCCATCATTTCCCTAATGGTGAAAAACAATCTGGGGATGGAGTCGATGCCCATGCGCAATGTGGTCCTAAGGAGTCGTCTATCTCGTAACTTCCAAAGAACTTTTCAGGACAACAACAAACTGCAAACATCTGGGCCCAACACTAGGTGGCGATCTATGCATAGTGTGCAACTCTGCAGCTCTACATGCCAAGAACAGATGCATACTGGTAAGTAACATTTTCCTTTTTTCACTCCAGTGCAAACATGAACTGTTTTTATCACACCACCATTGCAAAATACACCAAAAAAACCTTTGTGCCTCCACCAATTTTGCGCTGTTATCACCATCCACCTAACCAAGCATTGGCAAGGTCCTTATACCTGGCATTAATGTGCCATCCTGTGGAAGTCTCAGATGGGCAGCAGCTGTAGGTGCATTTACCTCTGTAGGAAGGTCCCCTTTTTATTTCTTTGTCACCCACACTTTATGCATGGTACATGTGATTTGGCAATATCTTTAGCACCCTGCAGAAGTCCCTAGTAAATTGTACCCCTGGTAGCTAGGGCCTGAGGTTCTAAGCAGGCCCCCCCCAGCCCCCTGTGCTCCATGTCACCCAACGCAGCACATAATATTTCTAAGTTACTCCTACCGCAGGCCTTACAGCCCTAAAACTTCAGTAGAACTACGACCCACCACCAACCGCAACATGTCCCCCGCCGCAGCTGGAGCAAGATCACCGCCGAGCAACTCACCGCCTCCCTCCGCCAGAACACTCCCACCAGCACAACGGACCCCAACGTAGCAGCCAGCAACCTCACCAAGTGGCTGACCGCCTGCGCCGATGACCTCGCACCACTAAAGAACCCTCCCAGCAGACCCGGCAGCAAGAAAACCCCCTGGTTCACTGACTAACTCAAGGAATCCAAGAACTGCCGCACCCTCGAGAAAGCCTGGCGGCTCGACCACACCACAGACAACTGGACCGCCCTCAAGCACGCCACCCGCAAACACCATCAACTGATCCTCACCACCAAGAAGACTGCACTCAAAGAACGACTGGACAACAACGCCCACGACAGCAAGGAACTCTTCAGCATCGTCAAAGAGTTCTCCAACCCCAGCGCCGGAACCAACGACATCACTCCCATGCAAGACCTCTGCGACTCCCTAGCCTCGTTCTTCCACCGCAAGATCGCCGACATACACAACAGCTTCGACTCACAGACCACGCACCCTACCACCGAACCAACACCCACCACCACTACCCTCTGCAACTGGACCATGATCAGCACCGAAGACACCACCCGCATGATGAACTCAGTCCACTCAGGATCACCAACCGACCCGTGCCCACACCACGTCTTCAACAAAGCCGCCGCCACCATCGCACCCCATCTCCGAGACGCCATTAACTCCTCCTTCCACACCGCCACCTTCCCGGAGAGCTGGAAGCATGCCGAGCTGACCGCCCTCCTGAAGAAACCAACGGCAGACCCCACCGACCTCAAGAACTACCGTACCATCTCGCTCCTTCCTTTTCCGGCCAAAGTCATCGAAGACCATCAACAAACAGCTTGCCGCCTTCCTCGAGGCGAACGGATCCCTCGACCACTCGCAGTCCGTATTTCGGGCCAACCACAGCACCGAGACCGCCCTGATCGCAGCCACCGACGACATCAGAACCCTGATCGACAAAGGGGAAACAGCGGCCCTCATCCTCCTGGACCTCTCCGCAGCGTTCGACACGGTCTGCCACCGAACCCTAGTGAAGCGCCTCAGCAACATCGGAATCCGAGAGAAAGCGCTGGAATGGATCATCTCGTTCCTCACCGGAAGAACCCAGAGAGTCCGCCTCCCTCCGTTCAGATCTGACGCCACCGAAGTCATCTGCGGCGTACCACAAGGATCTTCTCTCAGCCTGACCCTCAACATCTACATGAGCCCCCTCGCAGCCATCGCACGCCAACACCACCTCAACATCTCCTACGCCGACGACACCCAGCTGATCCTCTCCCTCACCAACGATCCCACCACCGCCAGAGCCAACCTACACGAAGGGATGAAAGACGTCACCTACTGGATGAGGAACAGCCGCCTTAAACTGAACTCAGACAAGACGGAAGTCCTCATCCTGGGATTATCACCCTCCGCCTGGGACGACTCCTGGTGGCCCCTGGCCCTGGGCACCGCCCCAAACCAACGGACCACGCACGCAACCTGGGCTTCATCCTGGACTCCTCCTGGTCTATGACCAGACAAGTCAACGCCGTTTCTTCCTCGTGCTTCAACACCCTGCGCATGCTCCGCAAGATCTTCAGATGGATCCCCACTGAAACCAGGAAGACCGTCACCCAGGCACTCGTCACCAGCCGACTGGACTACGGGAACGCCCTCTACCCCGGAACCACAGCCATACTCCAGAGAAGACTCCAACGCATCCAGAACGCCTCAGCACGACTCATCCTGGACATCCCCCGACACAGCCACATCACCGGACACCTGAGAGAACTGCACTGGCTCCCCGTCAGCAAGAGAATCACGTTCAGACTCCTCACCCACGCACACAAGGCACTACACGACCTGGGCCCCAAGTACTTCAACGACCGCAAGACCTTCTACACGCCCACGCGCCAGCTACGATCAGCCACGCACTCGCCACCGTACCACGCATCCGCAGAGCCACCGCCGGAGGAAGATCCTTCTCCTACCTGGCAGCCAAGACTTGGAACTCCCTCCCCATTCATCTTCGCCGTTCCCAAGACCATCTCTCCTTCAGGAAGCAACTCAAGACCTGGCTGTTCGAGCAGTGACACACCCCTCTCCCCCAGCGCCTTGAGACCCTCCCGGGTGAGTAGGACGCGATATGAATGCCGTGATTGATTGATTGAAAACCGGTTGTCTAATATAACATATGAATGTATAATTGCATGAGAAGATATGCCCCAGTGCTGCTCAGTTCAATTTCTGCCAGTGCAATGTACAGGGAATCCATGTTGGAGCATGTGCTGGCCACTGGTGGAAGCGAGTTCCCTCAACTGTGAGAGTGCCCTTTTTCTGCATGGTTTCCCTACTTTTTGCTGAATTGCTGATGTAATTTGACTGTGTGGCCTTGGTCCTGCTAATCATGTACCCGGGGCCTATGTTCTTTCCCTAAAACTGCATTGAATCCTAAACCCAATTGGCATTTCTGGCTACAGGCCTGCCCTTTGTAAATGGTACCACAGATACCCAGGACACTCTGAGCTTTAAGGGCTGCAGCACTTATTGTGCCACCCTTAGAGGTCCTATACATTCACACTCGCACACTGCCTTTGCAGGCTGTTAGTTTTAATGCAGAACAAAGTGAAGAGTCAACATGGCACACATCCGTGTGTGCCATGCCTACTACCCACTGCCCTGGCATAGGTCAGAGTCCCCTCTAGCGGGTGCACTATACCAGTGGTGAGGGTACAAGTGCATGAGCCCTGTACAACTAAAATGTATAAGTCCATTCTTAGACACTGTAAGTGTATTGCTGCCATTAAGAGTATATGGTGCTGGGAGTTTGTCATTGCAAACTCCACAGCACCATAATGGCCACACTAAAAACTGAGAGGTTTGGTATCAAACTTCTTAGCACATCTCTGCGTGTGTGTGGGGCTCTCTCTCGGTGTGTGTGTGTGTGTGTGTCTCTCTCTGCGTGTGTGTGTGGGGCTCTCTGCGTGTGGGTCTCTCTCTGCGTGTGTGTGTGTGGGGGGCTCTCTACGTGTGGGGCTCTCGCTGCGTGTGTGTGTGGGGGCTCTCGCTGCGTGTGTGTGGGGGGCTCTCGGTGTGTGTGTGGGGGGCTCTCGGTGTGTGTGTGGGGGGCTCTCGGTGTGTGTGTGGGGGCTCTGCGTGTGTGTGGGGGGCTCTGCGTGTGTGTGGGGGGCTCTGCGTGTGTGTGGGGGGCTCTGCGTGTGTGTGGGGGCTCTGCGTGTGTGTGGGGCTCTGCGTGTGTGTGGGGCTCTGCGTGTGTGTGTGGGGCTCTGCGTGTGTGTGGGGGGCTCTGTGTGTGTGGGGGGCTCTGCGTGTGTGTGTGGGGGGCTCTGCGTGTGTGTGGGGGGCTCTGCGTGTGTGTGGGGGGCTCTGCGTGTGTGTGGGGGGCTCTCTGCGTGTGTGTGGGGGGCTCTCTGCGTGTGTGTGGGGGGCTCTCTGCGTGTGTGTGGGGGGCTCTCTGCGTGTGTGTGGGGGGCTCTCTGCGTGTGTGTGGGGGGCTCTCTGCGTGTGTGTGGGGGGGCTCTCTGCGTGTGTGGGGGGGGCTCTCTGCGTGTGTGGGGGGGGGCTCTCTGCGTGTGTGGGGGGGGGCTCTCTGCGTGTGTGGGGGGGGGCTCTCTGCGTGTGTGGGGGGGGGCTCTCTGCGTGTGTGGGGGGGGCTCTCTGCGTGTGTGTGGGGGGGCTCTCTGCGTGTGTGTGGGGGGGGCTCTCTGCGTGTGTGTGGGGGGGGGGCTCTCTGCGTGTGTGTGGGGGGGGCTCTCTGCGTGTGTGGGGGGGGGGCTCTCTGCGTGTGTGGGGGGGGGGCTCTGTGTGTGTGGGGGGGCTCTGTGTGTGTGTGCTCTGTGTGTGGGGGCTCTGTGTGTTTGGGGGGGGGCTCTATGTGTGTGTTTGGGGGGGGCTCTATGTGTGTGTTTGGGGGGGGGCTCTCTGTGTCTGTTTGGGGGGGGGCTCTGTGTGTGTTTGGGGGGGCTCTCTGTGTGTGTTTGGGGGGGGGCTCTGTGTGTGTGTGTGTGGGGGGGCTCCTCTGTGTGTGTGGGGGGGGGGGGCTCTCTGTATGTGGTTATAACTCCAGTAAATCATGTGCCACATGGTGAATAGTGTATACAATGAGTAGCACTATAGCA